>NC_039250.1:13026532-13229032 GCF_003368295.1 Carassius auratus
CCAGCTAGGTATGACCCTGATGTGATCACAGGAACCTAAAGAATCAAATGGTGTTTTGATTTTACAACTCATTTGAAGATTTCTTTGTTGTCTGGTCCAAGTACATATGGGAAGTGACAAAACACTACTAGGTGATTCTCTAGTCCCTGTGAAGATTAGAGTAAGTGAAGTGAAGTGAAGTGACGTGACATTCAGCCAAGTATGGTGACCCATACTCAGAATTTGTGCTCTGCATTTAACCCATCCGAAATGCACACACACAGAGCAGTGAACACACACACACACACACACTGAGCACACACCCGGAGCAGTGGACAGCCATTTATGCTGCGGCGCCCGTGGAGCAGTTGGGGGGTTCGATGCCTTGCTCAAGGGCACCTAAGTCGTGGTATTGAAGGTGGAGAGAGAGCTGTTCATGCACTCCCCCCACCCACAATTCCGTCCAGCCCGAGACTAGAACTCACAACCTTTCGATTGGGAGTCCAACCCTCTAACCATTAGGCCACGACTTCCCCTAGATAAGGATAATTATCTCTGATAATTAAGATAAGGATAATTATCTCTGACAACTCAAAGCCAAGTGCTATTTGAGAGCGCATGCGCCAGCTTGCATGCAGCCTGTTGCAGTTGCCCCGTCGTTTCGTCACCTTATTTTTAACTTTAATTCTAATTTTAAACTTCACTGGTGTGATTTGGTCCATATGTAATTTAACTTAAATAGACTCTCTCTAATCATGCAGTTTGAGAAAGTTTTAGTAAGCCACGGAATTGTTCGTGGCTGCTTTGTTTACACCCAGGACCAGCTGATCGCGCTGAAGCCGACTGCGGCGCACAGACCCATAGACATCCCCACTGAGATCTGGAGGAGAACACACAGAGGTTGTAGAGGTGGAGTGAGGCGGCGAGGGAAGAGAAAGGGCTCCAGACAACAGAGACTTATGAGAAGGAGGTTTAAGCCGTGTCTCCCCTCTCTCATTATGGGCAACGTGAGGTCAATGGCTAATAAGATGAATGAGCTAACAGGGTTAGCCCGGAGTCAGAGGGAGTTCCGGGAGTGTAGTTTAATGTGCTTTACGGAGACTTGGCTAAACTCGGATATTCCTGATCACAACGTTTCCATCGACGGCTTTCAGATTGTTCGAGCTGACAGGGACTGCAACAAGAGCGGTAAGCGTAAAGGTGGGGGGCTTGCCGTTCTAGTTAACAACAGATGGTGTAATCCAGGTCACATTACGATTAAACAGCGTATTTGTAGCCCGGACACTGAACTGCTTGCTGTGGGACTCCGGCCATATTATCTGCCACGGGAAATTTCACATGCCATTGCCATTGCTGTTTACGTTCCGCCCTCTGCTAACCCGACGTCGGCGTGTAATGTTATTTACTCCGTTATTGCTGAACTTCAGACTAAACACCCGAGTGCCCTCATAGTGATCTCGGGTGACTTCAACCACGTCAATATGAATAACACACTAACCAACTTTACCCAGTATGTGAGATGCCACACTAGAGAGGAGAGGATCTTGGACCTGCTGTATGCTAACGTCAAGGATGCATATAGCTCTTCCTCCCTCCCCCCCCTGGGCAGGTCAGACCACAACCTGGTTTACATCAATCCCTGTTACGTGCCTCTGGTGAAAAGGCAGCCTGTGATCACAAGGACTGTGAGTAGATGGTCTGATGAGGCTTATGAAACACTTCAGGGATGTTTCGAGGTGACAGACTGGAGTGCACTCTGTGAGCCACATGGAGAGGATATAGATGGGCTTACTGAGTGTATCTCGGACTACATAAATTTCTGTGTGGACAGCATTGTCCCAGCAAAAATTGTACGTTGTTACCCAAACAACAAACCGTGGGTAACTAGGGACATTAAAGACATTCTGAATGCCAAAAGGAGGGCTTTTAGAGACGGGAATAGGGAGGAGATGAAGGCCATTCAGAGGGAGCTAAAGATGAAGATCAGAGAGGCTAAGGATAAGTACAGGAGGAAGCTGGAGCGTAAACTCCAGCAAAACAACATGAGGGAGGTATGGAGCGGCATGAGGAACATCACTGGCTTCAGATCGAATGGCTGCAGTGGAGTTGAGGACAGCTTGGACAGGGCCAACGAACTTAATCTGTTTTTCAACAGATTTGATACTGTCTCTCATGCACATGTACCCACTAACTCTGCGGCTGTCTCACCTATTATCCAACTACTCCCTTCTCCTCCTCACTGTCCTCCCTCCTCCTCTTGGGACATCCTTTCACCCACATCCTCCACCCCACAGGTTAATAGCACTCTCCAGCCAAATGACTCATCTCTTCTTCCTCCTCTTCCAATCTCTGTGTGCCTCACTTCTGAGCAGGTGAGAAGACAGCTGAGGAGACTACACTCAAATAAGGCTGCAGGGCCTGATGGTGTTCGTCCTGGGGTGCTTAAAGCCTGTGCCTCGCAGCTGTGTGGAGTACTTCATCATATCTTCAATCTGAGTCTGAGTCTCCAAAGGGTCCCTGTACTGTGGAAGACATCTTGCATAGTTCCTGTGCCTAAGACGCCACGTCCTAGTAACTCCAGGGACTACAGACCCGTGGCACTGACCTCTCACATTATGAAGACCCTGGAGAGACTGGTCATGGAGCAGCTGAGGCCTATGGTTAGTTCCATCCTGGATCCACTCCAGTTCGCATACCAGCCCAGAATTGGTGTTGAGGATGCTATCATCTTTCTGCTCAACCGTATCTACCCCCACCTGGACAAGCCGGCGAGCACGGTGAGGATCATGTTTTTTGACTTTTCGAGTGCTTTCGACACCATCCGGCCGGCCTTGCTGGGTGAGAAGCTGACAGCGATGCAGGTGGATGCTCCTCTTGTGTCCTGGATTGTTGACTACCTGACTGGCAGACCACAGTATGTCCGCCTGCAACACTGTGTATCAGACAGCATAATCAGCAACACCGGGGCCCCGCAAGGGACTGTCCTCTCTCCCTTTCTCTTCACTATTTACACCACGGACTTCAACTACCATACAGAGTCTTGCCATCTTCAGAAGTTTTCTGATGACTCTGTTGTGGTTGGATGTATTAGAGAGGGTGATGAGACCGAGTACAGAGCTGTGGTGAGGGACTTTGTCACATGGTGCGGGCAGAACCATTTGCAGCTCAACATGACAAAGACGAAGGAGCTGGTTGTGGATCTAAAGAGAGCAAAGACACCGGTGAACCCAGTTTCCATCCTTGGGGTCCCTGTGGACACTGTGGAGGATTATAAGTACCTAGGAGTGCACATTGATAAGAAACTGGACTGGGCTAAGAACACTCAAGCTCTCTACAGGAAGGGCCAAAGCCGTCTCTATTTTTTGAGGAGGCTGAGGTCCTTCAACATTTGCAGGACGATGTTGAGAATGTTTTATGAGTCGGTGGTGGCAAGTTCTATCATGTTTGCTGTTGCATGCTGGGGCAGCGGGATGAGGGTTGCAGATGCAAACAGACTCAATAAACTGATCCGTAAGGCTAGCAACGTTGTGGGGGTAGAGCTTGACTCTCTGGCGGTGGTGTCTGAGAGGAGGATGTTGTCCAAATTACATGCCATCCTGGACAATGTATCCCATCCACTTCATTATGTGCTGCTCAAACACAAGAGCACTTTCAGTGAAAGATTTATTCTTCCGAAATGCACCACAGAGCGTCACAGGAAGTCATTTCTCCCTATGGCCATTAAGCTTTATAACGCCTCCCTCTAATTGCCTGATACACTGACATTTAGTTAATTTTTAACTGACAATATCCCTGTTTCTGTGTAATATTATCTTTAATACTTGTATGTGAAATATTCCATGTTGCTTTTTATATTTATGTTTATTTATACTTTTATACTATTTATATTTTTATTTATTCATTTCTTATGCTTGAAAGGCGGGCTATTGTGACAAAGAATTTCCCCTTGGGGATTAATAAAGTATTCTGATTCTGATTCTGATTCTGATTCTGATATAGTTTCATCACCTTTTATCAGTGTGTCAGTTACATTGTCCCAGTGATTCTAACTATTATCACCTTTGAGACAAATGTTAGGACAGATTAGTTACTAAATCTAGTAAATTATCTGTCAAAGATGGCTGAATTAACCCTGCCTGAACAGCTGGTTGTAGATCTTACCAGTGCTGTAAATCCAGGATACATAAGCCCCTTTCACACTGCACGCTAGACCCGGAAAATTGCCGGAACATTGCCGGTCACCTTCGGTGTGAACGCAAACAGACTGATCCCGGGTTGGGGACACAGTAACGTTGCCGGGTTCAGTGTGAGCGCTGTGTGAACAAAAGACAGAAATAATGCCGTAAAGGTTGTGTTTTAGTGATGATGAATGTTATCACGTGACTCTTGTAGCTGTTTAGAAGGCAGATCAACATTTGCGATGAAACATGTGCAAACTGTAATGAAGCAGAGATCAGTTAGTTCCGTGCTAACTTTCCGTGCTGAAGCTGAGATTGTTCGCCAGCTTAAAAGAAAGTTAACGTGCCTAGCATTTTCGACTCATACATTAGAAGTCACACCCTAATATCACGTGTATTTAAGGGACCTTTACGGGTTGTGTGTGAACGCACACAAATATTCCAGGTAATCACTGGCAGTGTGAAAGGGGCAAAATCTAGCGACCTGGGAACAATTGACGGGACAAATGACCAGTGTAAGGATGTGTAAGGGGCTATAGAGATGCTTAAGGGCTTTTCCAAGAAAATTGCTTATATAAGGAGTTCCACTATCATCTACGTAATTAAATACACAATCGAAAAAAAAAAAAACACTAATCAACTCAAAACACCTGCAAAGGTTTCCTTATCCTTCAAAATGGTCTCTCAGTTTGCTACACGCAACAGTGTGATTTATGTTGATGATGTCTTTACATTCAAGAATGTTGTGGTCTAGAGCAGATACAGATGGAAACCAAAGAGGAGATGGAAATTTTATGTAACTCATGGGATAATCTTTTTGGAAAAGCTTCCCTCATTGCAGAAGCTCTGGATGTGCCCAAGGGATTTCCAGTCAGCCACAAAAGAAAAGCGTTTTGCAGATGAGAGTCAGAGTTTCAGAGGATTCCAACCAACTAGACACAAAAAATTAGGTTTCGAAACAATGCAGTGGTTTGGAAGCGGATATCCAATTCAGATATTATATTATCCAGTGCCACAAAAAACACAAAGATAAATAAAGAGTTTTTTGCAATCTTGAAGTTAAAAGACTTAGAAGATCAGATTCACCCAACTTACCACTCATTAGTGAGCAAATATACACAAGACCTGCTGAATTCAATCTACAGGATGCAGCTCCAGAGCATTTTTGGAGAGGTGTGTGCTGCAGTGTGCATCTTCTGAACTCTTCCTGTCTCTGTTTCTGGTGCAGAAAGAGCTTTCAGCTAGCTGAAGCTGGTCAAAAACTCTCAGGTCTTGTAATTTCATAGTTGTTTCAAAGTTCATTACTGATTTATAAATTGTTTTAATGTTTGCTTTCCATTTGTTTTTATATATAATGTAATATTTAAGTCTAGTCAGTATACAGAGATCGCAGCTGCACTCTTAACATTACAACAAGCAGTGAAGTATAGGATCAGAGATTTAGTAATCGGTTCTGATTCAAACTATGCCAGACATAGTTTTGTCTCTCATTTTCCTCACTGGAACAATAGTATGAAAAATGCCAGAGGAAAGGAAGTTAAGCATAGGTAGTTGTTTCTTGCTTGTGATACACTTATCAATCAGGTTTTGTGCTTTTAATATTTCGATGGGACAGAGATGGCTCTATGAATATGAGAAAGAAAAGGAATAAAGTAAAGCAATGCAGAAAAATAAGGTGAAAGAAAAGGGACCTTACAGGAATAAGCTCACACCAAGCGCAAAACAGCGGTATTTGGAGAAACTCTCAGGCATCCAAAAAATCGACCCATATGAGCTCCCTGCAGTGGAATGACACAGAGACCTGGACCATTTACATCCTTACACACACATGGACATTGTGAATTATCTTGTTTGTTGGTGTAAGTCACCTTGCATTCACACTGTTAATGACTTTAATCTAACCAGGACATTTACATCTTGTAATCAAACATTTAACTACCCTAGCTAACCCAGAACTGGTTTGTTCACTTTGCAGCCCCCAACACCCAACACAAAAACCTGGTACAGTATGTGTCATTGGGCTAAAATCAAATTACAACTAAATAACTAAACATACACAGCTTTAGCCTACATTAAAACATGTTGGAAATGTTTGTGTACATTGAACCTCTCGATGCAATCTAGTGTTTACGAAACAGTCGCAGTTAGTTAAGTTAATTTGCCATTTTGGTCAAGAAGTGTCTGCTAAATGCAATGTAGAGCCTGAGAGCTTCTCCAAATACCGCCGTTTTGTGTTTGGTGTAACCTAAAAAAAACTATTCCATTGTTCCTATGTTTCCCATATGTATCGTGTGAGGTATCGGAGTAGTTTTTTTTAACACAGCAGTGACTTCCAGGCATGGTAAAACAGTGCAGAATTGCGAAAACCTCCCCTACTACCAAGTTAACAAATGTAAACAATCATGTTTTGCTGCCGGGATCCTTCCAAGATGGCGGAGACTGTGATATCGAGGGGTGGGGCTCTGTACCATAATGACAACTTCTCACTCTCAATATGCTCCTGAAAAGAACACACTACCTCGGTGGGTGATCCCAACAGCACAAAGGGGGGCTATGCTCCTGCATGCCCAAGACGAACCCTGTGGAGGCCACAGAGGGATGAAGGCAACACATGAGACCCTCCATCAGGTAGCCTACTGGCCACAGATGAAACAAGACATCAAAGCTTCTGTCCAGGGTTGCATAGTTTGTTGTCAGTTTCAACTATCAAATCCCCCCCATAAAATTCCCCATTCAGCAGGCAGGTATAACATTCCCCTGGTCTAACCTTCGGATGGATTGGATAAATCCTGTAGTTATCTAGAGGTAACAAGTACTTACTTAATGTGACATGCATTCACAAAGTGGGTGGAATGTCTTCAGCCCTAAATGACATTGTAGAGACCACTTCTCTCTTGCTGATTAATCATGTGTTTAGCAGGTGGGGGCTACCCCTCTCTGTAGATTCAGATCGAGGCACTCACTTCAGAGCCACATTAATGGCTGAACTGTGGAAAATGTTGGGTGTCCAGCACAAACTCCACATTTCCTACCAACCTTCATCATCAGGGCAGGTAGAGAGATCCAACCAAACTACTGTATGCATGTTGAGGGAAGTACATTTCAACTAATGTAAAGGACTGGGATGTAAAACTGCCCCTGGTCTTAATGGCAATTAGGTCCACACCTCATAACTCCACAGGTGTGACACATTTTGAAATGATGACAGGACGACAGATGACACTCCATTTGCACCTTCTCTATAAAGCTGATGATGTCAGTGTAGCCAGCGCATACACTGCCCACCAGTATGTGGCAGACCTGGGGCTCACCTCAGGCAGACATTCCCATGGGCGCAAGAAAACAGGGAACCATACTATGATCAGAAGGCTAGCTCTACATAATTTCAAGTAGGAGATAACGTGATGTACTTCAACTTAAAAAAAACTTTCTCCCAAACTGTTCTGGCCCTCATGAAACTGTAGGAAAACTATCCCCTGTAGCCTACCGCATTAAGATCTCCAAAGATTGAAGGTCCCCTGAGTACGAGTCCATTTTAATCAGATCAATCTCACAAACACCATGTGGGAATATTAGGAGTAGATCGGGAGTAACTCCTGCTAAAGCACATAGTTTTAGGCAATGTGGATAAGTCTATACTGTGTCAGGCACTAGACATGTGTAATTTCAGAATGAACTTGCTCTGCATAACCATTGTGATCTGCATACACAATGCAGCCCAGCCTGGGATCAAGCCCTCCAACTGGCATTACACTCCAGGATGTCCCTGGAATTTTAGTGAATGACTGTAATGTGCATACTCAGTAAGTAATCATGAGACTGGACCCTGTTGACATGTATAAGAAACATGGCCCCTCAGGGGGAATGGTACCCTGGCGTCCTGTCCAGTGGAGTGAAAATACCATAGGGCATGCACAATCCACATGCTTAAACAGCTACAAAAAGTCACCATAACACAGGAAGAATGAATGGGTGTAAGACGCTCAAAGCATTTCCTTGGTAAAATGCTGACAACCCCATCAGGCCTGGCTTCACTTCTCTCAGTTGGTACTTCTACAGTTAACAGCATAAGCATATCCACTTTGAAGAAGCATGTAGAAGATTTAAAAAAGGAAATACCTGAGATACAAGAGAAGTTGTATGTGCAGCAAAAGCAGCTGCAGCAGATGGATAGGACATTAGAGGGCATGATTCTTGCCATAAACCAACATACAACTTTGTTGAATTACACCATTCGCAGAATAGACAGTATAGTGGATGTCATACAGTATGACTATGCCCACATCCAAAGGTTCCAAATACTTATACAAGATTTGTTAAGAGATGTTAATTCTGCTATTGACAATTTGGCAGCAAACAGAATCCATTCATACTAGGGATGTCAGTTTTCGATCATTTCCATGATAGATCGTTGTTTAAATTAACGATCAATTAATCAATTAACAGTTAAACCTCAATGCTGCAAAATGCATCTATTGCAGCCAACACGGTCACCGGCATGACAGGATGTGCAAAAGCCACACACAACACTTTCCCACTTGACCTAAAGGGGTTTTTAGTCTGAATAAAATGCAATTAGCAGGATTCTAAAATGAATAGATGTTATTGTGATCATTTGATAAATGATTATTTGATAAAGAGAGTACGCCATATATTTATGACATTTTAATTTTATACGTTTAGTTGACTTTTATTTTGAGAATGAACAGACTGCACTGTAAGTTTGAATTGATGGAATACGTGTACGCTAGGCTCCGGCGCGATTGAAACAGCTGAGACAAAAAAAAAAAAAAAAAACCTCACAAAAGTTTCATTTGTGCACACTCACAAAAACAGAGATTTGTGCTCTTGTAAAATAAAGCAAACAAACAGAATGCGCGTTGTCATCCTCTTCTTTCCATGAAGTTATGGAGCACAGCCATATATATATATACTAATTGTTATACTCATTTTAGGCCTATTACTTATAGGCTATACATTTTCCTTAAAGCATCCCATTTTGTCCCATGGCTTGAGAACCTGTGCCCTAGTTAGGTCCATGCAGAAACTTGTGAACGATGGCGTCACCGTTTAGTGACATCAGTGAATGCTCCGGGAAAACGTATTGTCAGTGTTGGTCTCAGTGCTTATTAATTGTTGTTTTGAATCCAGCAATTATTTATTTACAAATTATAAGTTCTGATTATGATGAGTGTGGTACAAAAGCTTTGTTTATTAGAGGAATGTTAACTGGAAAATGTTAGATCGCGACCATGCCTCTGGATGCCGTTCGAGCCTATAGACTTCATTTATGTGGCTTTGTTCTGGTTTCCCGGTTGGTCACGAATTTCCACAAATTCAGTAACATTAAGGCATAGTTTCTTTTCCGAAAATCTTCACATTCTAACCCTCTAATTTTGCAGAATCTCTTACTGCGGTATACATGGGAATGGAAATTAAAAATTACATAAAATTAAAATTTTGTTCGATTTATTAATTTGTTCCTTTATTTCAGTTAAATCATGGGTTATTTAGGGAACAGAATATATGAAACATGGACCGTTGCCACAAATTATTAAAACGTAGGAACGAATTAACAAGTTGTAGGAATGAATAGCCTTTCTGTCCTGTGTCCCGCACCCCTGCAAATCACACAATATGATATACATACTAATACTGATTTAATTACTTTGCATAGCTACTACATTCATATTGTTTTCCATGTTGAAGAACTTTTGTGTTGTTTCAATTTAATGTACTTTTAAAATTAAAACCAATCCACATTAACCCAGAGGCTAAATAAATTGGTTTCCTGATAAACATCCCCATAATCTACACTAAGAACATATATAGTCAGTGCTAAACACAGTATTCTGGTCTCAAGACATACACATAAAATTGAGCCTCCTGCACTTATAGCTTACCAAGATGAGAATCCTGACATGTATTTGGTACCTAACCTATATGTGTGTACAGCCATCAAAGACATTCAATGGCTGTGCCCAAGTAACCCTTATGTAAGAGGTTACAAGGCCTATGTGGCATTAGAATGTTAACCAAGGATGACAAATACAATGCTGTTGTGACACACTGGAAGGATGTAACTACCATCCAAATTGAAAGAGCAGGAAATAAATGGCTGGTTAACATGCCTGTGTGTGAATCTATAATGTCATATGACCGTCATGATACCGCTACTCCAAAACACCTACCTAATGAAACATGCTAATGCAAATCCCAATCTGATCTATATTCCACAATGAACAAATGGCTATATACCATCTTAATAGAGACATGCATGATGTGGAGATTAAAATAGTTGATCCCTTTAATGCGTACGATCACACCGGTGTGATCAGACTTGGCTGGTCCCTGAAGTGTACGATCACACCGGTGTGATTAGAACATTCAGTGCATCACATCAGTAACTGCTGAATTTAAATCTGCTTTGACTGGCGCAGAGCCAGATAGGACACGCTGAGTGCTTGTCATATCACAAATATTCAGTGTTTTCAACCATAAAATGCTTATTTTAGGTTTCACATATTTAAATACACATGAGTACTATCGAAAACATACCTTTACATTTACACACATTATAAAATATACACTGTTGTCTGTGGGAACGGCAATAATAATCCTTACAAATATAATCTGACGGCATGTTTTTATTGATATCATATACAAATTGTGTAGGTAACTATAAAGTTTACTCTGCTCTTCTCCCAATTTACTGGAGACTGACTTTAACGAGTTTCGGGAGGAGAGGATGAATTTGCGTGTTATAAATTCCACAGCTCGGATTCAGTGCAAACTAATATGGTGGCGCCCACCACACGGTATAGATCATCTAACACGATTGAAATACACAGGTTTTTAAACTACCAAATATATTAACTTGCAAATATTTCAAAATCGGATAATCAGATATTTCATAATATAGTGAGCATGTTTGTGAAAGTTTGAGGGACCTAAATTAGCAAAGATAAGCCTCCAGTTAGGTAGCCTACAAGCTACATTTCTAGAGTAAACACATAAGAAGGTACCATTCACTTGGGGATGGGATATCAATGACAGCCTTTTGCTTATTCTAACACAATGTTGGTGGGTTACAATGGGCCCCCTGGGGTGGATACTGTGCAAGCGAATCAAAATTGCAGGCTAGCCTGTCAGAACAGAGGAGGATGAGACTCGATGAGACGAGTCGAAAACGCTAGGCACGTTATACTTTCACTGAAGCAAGCAAACGATCTCTGCGTCAGTGCGGAAAGTGAGGAACTAACTGATCTCTGCTTCATTACAGTTTGCACATATGTTTTCGTCGCGAACGTTGATCTTCCTTCAAAACAGCCGGTAAAAGTTGCGTGATAACGCGCGTCATCACTTCGACACGGAATTAGATCTGGCTTTTGTTCACACAGCACTCGTCCCGGGTTGAACCCCCCAATGTTACTAGGTCCCCGACCCGGGTTCAATGCGGTAATCAATCCCGGGACGTGGTTGCTTTCACACAGAAGGCGACCCGGCAATGTTCCGGAAATATTGCGGGTCCGACGTGCAGTGTGAAAGGGGCTCTAGTGAAGCTCTTGAGCTCAAATCCATGTGCAGACCACTTCCTGAGCTTTCCCCTACACTGTAAACCCTAATAAGTTCACAGAACTCAAAAATTATTTTGTAACAGATTACACAAAAACATTTAAGTGATGTTTTTAAATGTTTTAGGTTTACATAAAATAAAAATTACATTTCCAGTTGCCTTAAATTATGTCAATGTTATCTTATAAATATTGATATTTCTCAACTTATAATTAGGGAGTAATTCACTAAAAAATTTCACTATTTTTCAACTCATATAATGTGGGAAATACACTCAAATTTTTCACTATTTTTCAACTTATATAATGTGGGAAATACACTCAAATTTTTCACTATTTTTCAACTCATATAATGTGTGAAATACACTTAAATTTTTCACTATTTTTCGACTCATATAATGTGGGAAATACACTCAATTTTCAATATTTTCCAACTCGTATAATTTGGGAAATACATTCAAAATTTTCAATAAATTTTAACTCTTAATGTGGGTGATGCACTCAAAATTAATTCTAAACTGAAATACTGATGTCGGCCCACTACACAATCAGCTAATAATGTTAGAAACCATGAAAGTGACACCACAGTGGCAATTTAACAACTTTTTTTATTTAATACAATGCACTTTTTAAAAGGCATAAATCAAAGGAGCAGGAGTCAAAAAGTGCTTGTGAAATTAAAAAAAAAAGAAAATGACCGCATAAAAACAAAATGTTTTTTAAAGTACAATATGTGTCAATAATAAAACATTCAAATAAAGTACTGGTTGTACTTCAACTGGCAACATCAAGTTCAATGTCCTAATCAATGTATTAAATCTGAGGTAGAAGAGGCAAACAGTGTCAGATCTTAAATCTGAGGTAGAACAGGCGAACAGTGTCAGATCTTAAATCTGAGGTAGAACAGGCAAATTATTACATTTGTAAAAAGGGAGGGACTTTCTCAATACTCAACTCAAATAATCCATCCTGAGTGATTCACTCATTAAACAAATCATTCTTCAGCATCAGTAGACGCCCTTTCAGTGGTTTGTTGTCCTCAAGACACATCACAACTTTTTGGATAAATGTGAATGTAAGTTCAAGATTCTTTGGGTACTGTAGGTCTAGTGCATAGACATACCCAAAGAGCAGGAGAAATGAGTCAGCCAGAGTTGTGGGACCACTCACAAGTATTTCATCCTCCACGACGATACAGATGCTCTCAGGGCTGAAGAGGGCCGCATTAATAGTGTCATCCGTGACGACTGTCAGGAGAGCCACCGGAGTGTCAGTGAGGTCTGGACAATCTGCTGACTATAAAACACAAATAATACATGAATGAGTTCAGCTCCTCAAGGATACAAATCATGGTAATGATGTCTAGACATTACTGTCACTTTGCACTTAGACTGCAACTAAGCTACATGTTTAAACTATTTTCTTTACATAGGCTTATATCTTATGTTAGTTTCACACCTATCTGTTAGCATACTTTTTGTTTAGTGGAATGATTTACACTTACCTTTTCATTTATGTAATTTCTACACATCAGTTTGCAGAATAACAACTCAAGTAAAACAGGTCCTGGGGGATATTCCAGAAAGGACGTTCAACAAACTGAGCCTAACCCTGAACTCTTGAGTTAACTTACCCTGTGAAGTGAAACTGAGTTTTCAGTTCCAGAACAGCTGATCTGAGTTAGGTAAGTCGACTGAGTATGTTAACTCAGAGTTGAGCTCGTGCCTGACGACTAGTAAAAACTCATCATCAATGGAGCTCCCGTACGGTGACATTTTCTGACTGCGGCCATAATAAAAATCACTGACAGAGTTTTAGATGCGCTCGTCTTTATATTTTGAATTTAACATCACTTTATTTTATATTAGCCTTTGAGGAAGTGGTTGAATGTTGTTCAATGTTTTATTTAAGGCTATTTTATTTAATTCAAATCAGTTGAAAATGAAATATAAAAACAGTCTCACAATGGCTCCTCACTTTGTTTTTATTTCACATATTAAAGTAAAAGTTTATTTAGTGGATAATTTAACTTGTAGCTTTTACCACCAACAGATGCTGTTTAACACATCTGTGTCCTAACATCCTCCTGAGTAGATGAACATGAAGTGGTGCTCACCTCCACCACATGCAACAGAGGCAGAGCAGCTGTTCCTGGGTTAGGGTTTCTCTCTGGAATGGATAACTCTGTTTCCCTCATCTCAGAGTTCACTCTGAGTTTTCACTTGCTTTCTGGAATACTCCCCTGGTTCTCCTAGAGTTCTTTGAGTGATGTCATGTGTTTAAGCTTCAATATGTATATATGTTTAGTGCTTCAGTTCAAGCTGATTGAATAGCTAAGCAAAGGGATTGATAGTTAGGCCAGTACACTTACATTACAGGTCCTGAAGAACTTGAAGGCATCTTCACGCAGGTACACAGGAAGAGCACGAAGGACGAGTGCCCGTCTTATATTTACATTACGTTGTTCCTAGATGTACAAAAAATATCCATTACAATAGTAATTACACAAATGCAGAGCAAACACTTTATCAAAGTGTTAAATAGCTCCATATTCTGGTGGTGGTCATTGTTATAGATGGTAGATTGAGTATTTGAGTCATCATTTCTTCAGTTAAACATTTTTAAAATTAAAACTTTCTATTGTAAATAATTTAACTCAAAAGGAAAAACCGTCAAATTGTAAATCAAATTTCACATAAACAGTAGTTATTTGGACTTCTTCAAATTGAAGCTGAAAAGGTATCTTTTTAAGGTTCCTCTTTCTGATAGAAAACATCTTGTCAAGACATCTATCTCCTATGAGATGACAATGTTGTGTTCATGGCATAATCACTTAACCTCACAATTCGAGTCGGGGCAATTAACACGATGGCTTCTTACAGTTGTCTGCAAACAATCTGTTAATAATCTGTTTCTGAATCATGCAAAGTTAAAAATTCACCTGAAGGTCATAAATCATCATGAGCCTGGCTAGCTCCTCCGCTATCTTGCCAGTCTTGGTGGCCTTGTCTCTGAACAAGGTAATGAGTTTAGGCGTGTGTCTGTCCAGCTCCTTGTAGAATTGATTGCGCAGGTTAACATTGTTGATTCGGTGGAACTCTGCAAACACCTGTACACGGACAGAATTACACAGAAATGCACAAAGATAAATTAGGAACAGAATTGTGAATGTATTTTAAAGAAGTTTTCTGTTGACAGGTAGCAAAACCAAGGGCAATGCTATTAGAGACGAGTCAGAATCAAGGTCAAAATAGAAAGTTAATTGTCCTTCATTTAAAACAGGCAGTACAATGTTATCTAAAGGAAATTAATCTAACCTCTGTATACTTGGTTTACTGTGCATGGCAAAAATTTGTCACAGCGTGATGTGTTGTCAACTTTTACATCTGCCATTTGCTTTTCGGGGAATTTATTGAAAATTTAGATTTTTAAAAACAGTAATTTAAATATTGGAAAAATCAATCATGTTCAAAGTGGACATGCTAAAGAGTCATGTTGATTAATTGCTCTCAACAGGGAGAACCGTAAAATGATGTAGAAAGATTCTTTTTTTTTTTTACCTGTGACTCCATAAGTAGGGCTGGCCATCTATCCACGACGTCTCTCACCCGTGGAGCTACAAGAGCTCCAACGATTTCTTGGCGACGAAGGGCATAGGTTGTGGTCATTAGCTTGCCTATGACTAAATGGTTTCTCTCAGTCTTTTCGACTTCATGTATGATTTCTTCTCTCATTGTTTCCAGAGTGGCTGGGGTTTGATCCTTTGATAGGTTGATGATGTAGTCGACCTCAGCTTTTCGAGCTTTCTTTATATTTTGATGGGGGTGATCGTTGTGAACAATTGTGAACAAGGGGGGAAATGATTATGCCAACCAGCCGACAACACATCAGTAATTAAATTCTGTTCTTCTGAAAAAAAATCTAAACCTTGCGAATCATTTCAAATTCAAATTAGTACACAATTTACAAAACTCACCTATTGGCACCTGTCTGATAGTGAAACACTGACTCTCTGTAGCACTCTTTGTAGTCCGATATCTGTACACAACATGCGCACAAAGATGATTTGTTAATGTTCAAAAAAAATTTTTTAATAATACATAATGATAAATGAAATTTGAAAAAGGGAATACACAGATAAAAAAGTCTCCAAATCTATCAAATACATTTATTGTCCACTGCTCCGGGTGTGTGCTCACAGTGTGTGTGTGTGTGTTCACTGCTCTGTGTGTGCGTTTTGGATGGGTTAAATGCAGAGCACAAATTCTGAGTATGGGTCACCATACTTGGCTGAATGTCACTTCACTCACTCACTCATTATAGTAAAAATGAAAATGTTAAAAGATGCGCAAGTTAGTTATTAACAAAAAAATTAAAAAAATAAAGTTGTGTGCTTATAGATATGCTATTTATGTTGTTGTTTTTAACAAAGTATTGATAAAGGGTTCAAGTGATCAATTGAAATAAAAAGATTGAAATAAATAGCAAAATAATAACTGTGGAAACACAAAATAAACCAATTGCTAATAACACTCTTTCATAATGCATCCTACCTGAACTGTTAAAATTATTTCGAGAAGATCTCACAACCACACACTTGAGCCTACGAAATACAAACACAGGGCTGGTTAGCATCATGATAACACACTCACATTATGTTGTTTAGTTACACGCGATCACACACAGCTCGACCTAACCCAACGTAAAATATTTACTGCATAACGCAGACATTTATTTAAATATGTAACGTTATACTCAAAGTACGCACATGCATTAACGACGAACAGCGAAAACGGCAGGAATCAGGGATAACGTTATGCTTTCGGACTCCGCCAGAGAATTCAAAACTCATGGACCTTCCTCAACCGTCAATGTCCCGGGCAAATATGCATTATGGGTAATGTAGTTCATCCAGGAAACCCGCTGATAACGTTACACTGCTGTAAGATGAACTAAGTAAGGTAACTTAACGTTAACGCATTTGTCACATTCAACAACTTCTAAAATTACAATTACTTGGATTTGTAATTTTATATATAATATATATATATATATATAAAAAAATGTTAGAGTTACTTACCAAATCAGGGCTGATGATAAGACAGCGCTTAAGAAAATGAAAGCAATAAGACTAATGAAAATAACTGAGGTGGTGGTGGTTTGAAGCGGGGGTATAAAAGTACGCATTCCAAACAGATATAAACAATTAAAAACAAATTAAACTGTGTTCCACATCCACATGAGCTTGCCAAAACTTCACCCGCATCAAGGCAAATTCAAGATGGCTGACTCAGCTTTCCTGAGGGAGCGATAAGACCCACCCACCAATACGTCATGACGTCGATAACGTCATGACGCTAATACATGGTTCCTAAACTTTTTGAGCGTTCCACACAAATTAACTCTAAAATACTGAGCCCTATTCAATTAAAGTGACACAAATCTCAACAGAGCTCAAAACTTTATAGTTTGGTCAACTGCATAACGACATTTGACTGTTATGACCTTATTAATTATGAGCTAGTACAACTGTTTGGGATTACAGTGTAATATGACAGGTACCGTTGAGTAGATAGTAGTAGAAGAACACTATTCAGTCTTTCTACTCACTGAATTGCCTTCTACATTATTCCTTTATACTATCTACACCTTTCCTTCTTTATATGTAGAGTTATTCGTAACTTGTTAGGATATCATCATTATAACTCACTAAATTTAGTTGTGTATACAAACTACTGAATTACAGTTTACTCAGTTTAAAGTAGTACAGTTTACTTTAAGGATGAGGCGAGTTGTGTGTTTTATTGTTGCTGTTTTCCTTTCAGTACACTGACCCGATCAACAACTATGGGCCCTCGATCAGTCTGTGGTGTAGTGAACAACATACAAACTTTCATTCCAAGAACCAGTTTATGGCAGAACCCCTCTATATCTGTCGGTGTGGAGGCAGATGCGCCCCACTGGATCCTGGAAGAGGAACATAACCAAATGTTCAGAGCCACCAGATAAGAGGCTAAGACAACTACCAGACACCTATAAAAGGACAGGAAGGGAGACCTTCAGCCCCCACGACCACCTAAGAGAGAACTTCGCATTGGACTATGGGTTGACCCTCACCATCACACCCAATCCCAAATTTTATTTAATGACTGGCATAAACATTCCTCCAGATCTCTGGATGCAACAGCAATCCAAACTAAGAAAACTAAGCCAAAATGGCCAAACAAAGAAAGGCCACAAAGATCTATTCAAATCCATTCATACCCAGTTTTGGAGAACTTAAATGGATGCAAACTGTAAGGGATTCACTTTATCCTCAGTTGAAGTACAGTTTATGTTGATGGCCATTGACCTTTTTACATATTATGGAATTAAAAAGTGATAGTTCAACAGTTTCCTATCATGTTTTGACTCTTTTTGTTCCCTCTGATGTTGTTAATAATTTGCAAGAGGTTTGGTAAAGAAATATTGCATGGGCGAAATGTTAAAGACACTGTTTAACTTTGTTCTCCACTGAATGCAAATGAGTTCCACATTAGGGTGTGTGTGTGTTCAGCAATTCTGTGTTCATTCCATTTATTTGTCTCTGCGATTAATTCAGTATCTTCCTTTCCTTTTTTTTTTGTCTTATCTATTAGCAGTGCATATTCATTAACAGATACCATTATTAGTTGTTGTAGTTACTCTTTGCATATGTATTACTAATAATATTAATTAAACTTATTACAATTGTGTCTTCTTTGTGTTGATGATCCAAGTCTGTACTAGCTAGCTAAACCACCATTTTATCAGATAAATCAGTTGGCCAGCTCCAGTGTATGAAACATACTAAAACATGCTAGCAACACTTAGTTACAGTTTTTCTCAATTGCTAAAAC
This sequence comes from Carassius auratus, assembly GCF_003368295.1. Classification (NCBI taxonomy): domain Eukaryota; kingdom Metazoa; phylum Chordata; class Actinopteri; order Cypriniformes; family Cyprinidae; genus Carassius; species Carassius auratus. The sequence continues at coordinate 13,045,142 of NC_039250.1, forward strand.
ACTAAACCCTATTGTCTGAACCAAATGCTCAGATGCATGAACCCAATGTTTGAATCAATCACTCTTTTGGCAAAACCATAAGCACTTTTCACCTGTTAAGACACAACTTGCCAACACATTTTCAAAGTGATGCACCCGTGCTGCATAATGTTGAGCACAGGTGACAAAAGTCAAACACAATTAAAGCACAGATGTCACCACTTGAACACAACAATTCAAAATTGATCACACTTGTGGCTAATGATGTGAGGGAACATATACATTAGAGCACTGGTTTGTGAGGCCCTTCAATGGATAGAAATCTGAGAGGAAGTTTGTGTGAGAGGTGGTCGATGTGGTCAGCGAAGACAAAGAACAGTAATATCTGATGAAATCAGAGCTACTGTGATTGACCATGTTCTTGTCCATGGTATGAGCATGAGGGAGGCTGGACAAAGGGTACAACCAAACATCAGTAGATTCACTGTGTCCACAATAATCCGAAGATTTAGAGAAGAGAACAGGTAATTACCTTTTTTTGACATTATAGTACAGTATGTAAATATTGACAGCAATTACTGTATGACATACAGTATACCGTGGTACAGTATATAGTAAGTAAATGTGTTTCAGTACATCACTGTACCAATATACAGTGGTATTGTAATGGAGAGTTGGTCTAACTGTTTGTAGGCCTAGTATTCCATGTACATTTTTTGTAACTCAATGTTCTCTTTGTAGAATTGAAAGACTGTCACATGGAGGTGGGAGGACAGGTATGTTCTCCCCACACCAAGAGAGCCTAATTGTTTATAAGGTCTGTGAGAACAATGCCATTTAACTGAGTGAAATTCAGCAGAAAATCATTGAGGACCATGTGAATTTTAAGGTTATCAACAGTGTCAGCCTCTCTACTGTTGATCGTGTCAAGCGCAACAGACTGCACATGAAACCACTATACAGAGTGCCCTTTGATCACAACTCAGTCAAAGAGCAAAGATTTCATTATGTACAGGTTGGCATATATCCAGACACACTCATTGTTTATTACTCGAAGTAGTGATTTACTGTAGGGGCCTAAATCACTTTTTCTGTATCACTTACAAAACTATATCCATTTCTACAGAGGGTTTTTCAACTGGACGCAATAGAAGGACCCCATGAATACATCTACATGGATGAAGCTGGGTTTAATCTCACCAAAAGGAGAAGGAGAGGCCGTAATGTGATTGGCCATCGGGCCATTGTTGGTGTTCCTGGGCAGCGTGGTGGCAATGTCACATTATGTGCTGCCATCAGCAATTATTTGTCCAAAATCATGCTCTTTGACTCACCAGCTCCTCATTTTCCTCAATCACATACAAGATGCTCTGTTAGGGCAGCAGGATGAGCATCACATCTATGTTGTTGTTTGGGACAATGTGAGTTTTCACAGAACCCTCCTGGTAAGAGAGTGGTTCAATATGAACCAAGGTTTTATCAGTCTTTGTCTTCCACCGTACTCCCCTTTGCTAAACCCCATTGAGGAATTCTTCTCCTTATGGCAGTGGAAGGTATATGGACGCCAACCTTACACTAGGGTAAATCTCCTGCAAGCCATGGGACTTGCCTGTGGTGACATAGGTGTAGAGGCATGCCAAGCCTGGATACGGTATGTCAGGGTTTTTTTTTCCCCCGTTGCCTGGCCCGACAAAATGTGGCCTGTGATGTGGATGAAGTCCTGTGGCCTGACCCAGTACGGAGACATGATGCTGTGGCTGAGTAATGCACTTATTTGTACATTTTTGTACTTTATTTTTTTCATGGGATTACTGTTTGGGGAAGTCGTGGCCTAATGGTTAGAGGGTTGGACTCCCAATCGAAGGGTTGTGAGTTCTAGTCTCGGGCCGGACGGAATTGTGGGTGGGGGGAGTGCATGAACAGTTCTCCCTCCACCTTCAATACCACGACTTAGGTGCCCTTGAGCAAGGCATCGAACCCCCAACTGCTCCCCGGGCGCAGCAGCATAAATGGCTGCCCACTGCTCCGGGTGTGTGCTCACAGTGTGTGTGTGTTCACTGCTCTGTGTGTGTGCATTTCGGATGGGTTAAATGCAGAGCACAAATTCTGAGTATGGGTCACAATACTTGGCTGAATGTCACTTTCACTTCACTGTAAACAAGTGGCAAATGCATAAGATTTCTGTTTTGTATTTTTGTACAAGTGCTAAATGCACAGGTTTTTCTTTTGTTTTGCAACATGCATTTAGCTTACAACGAACAATAAAGATTTATTTCTCCAGCTTCATGTCCTGAGCATTGTGTTTTCCATTTTTCTACGTAGTGTTTAGTGACTGTTCAGTAGTGTTTTAAATTTTTATTGACTCGGGGCACGATTTGACAACATAGTTCAGTTTTGAGCAAAGATTGAACTGTTTTGAGGTGAAAGTTTGGTTTTGCAAGAAGAGTCTGAGGTTTTGTGAATGTAGCTTAAAAATTGGGTTTTGTGTTCACAGTTTAGAGAAAAGGAGAGCAGCTTTCAAGAAATGTGTCTTAGCAATCGAGAACAACTGTGCATGTTAAAGCATCCTATTAATGCAGTGAGACAGGAAGTTACTGCAATTAAGGCATGCAGAGTCCAATCTGCCCCAAACTTCACACATTTGACAAGATTCCTGTCCTGAACACATCAACATGCCCATTTTAGAATAGTCATAGCACCACTAGCATACACTTTTATGCACTATTAGCAACACAGTAAAATATGCTATTGTATACTAATCATGCTAGAAATATTCTCAAACATGCTAGCAACACTTACTATGTGCTAAAAGATGCTATTCATACTATGAACAGGAAGTTGTTGTAACTCATGCATACAATACCCAATCTGCCCCAGACTTCACACTTTATAAGAGTCCTGGCCTGAAAACATCTAAAGGCCAATATTCAATTATAATTATAGCTCCACCTGCTGGCAACAGGAAATGACTTGTTAAACTAATGTCATGAAATGAACATAAACATGAAATGTCTGATCTGCCCTAAACTTCACGTTTGATAAGATTCCTTGTAGGGCTGGGCGATATATCAAATATTAGCGATAATATCAGAACAATTTTGATGATAATGTAAATTTGAATATATCGGGAATATTGAATTTCAAATTCAAGCATACTTTCCCAAAAGAACGCGCCGAATGTCCAAAAAAGAAACCTGTAACTGCTGACTGCGCTATGCCCCTCTACTACGAGAGCTTTAACGATAGCGGTTGCCAGATAACAAGAGTTTAAATCTCCGAATCAAAGCTCCACTGTTACATGATACATTTTCTGCCCGGTGTTTGTTTATTTTAACCCTTGTGGATTGTTCAAATTCACTACCCTTTCTTTTTGTTCGGGATGAAAACATCCACTCAATTAAACTGCTGTAAAAATTTATCTGATTTTTCAATTTTTTTAGCATAAATCTGTTAATCAGCCTCATTCCTGATCAAAACGACCAAATGGTTTTAAAAAAAAATCGAAGATTTTAACTCTTTAATTGCCAAGTTCATAAATGATGTCACTGATTTGGGGGGGAAAAAAATACACAAAATGCCTTATTTTCAATATAAAAGTAATTGTGGCTGGATTATTTTTAAACTTTTTATAACAGTCTTGGGCATGATTAGTAGAAACATTGGCTTTGATGCATTTTTAGTTTTTGTGCAAAATTAGATTTAATTTTTGTCTCCCTAATTTGTTGTTGGTGGCTGTTTTTGCCCCATTGACTTCCATTATAATGACATTTTTTGATTGCAAAGCCATGACTCTATGATTTGGACAAAATAAGATTTGTCACCAAAAATCATTCTAATAGCTCAAACACAGAGAAAGTTGTGGCCAAAATAAGACTCAACTTTAGCCCCTAGTGGACGAAAACGTCCCCAACAACCCACAAGGGTTAAGCAATCTGGCAACCATGCGCACATGCTCACTCCTCATTGCGGAAGAGCCGCCGATGATAATCTGAAAACACTAGCTGAAAACAAGCTGGAATTGAGCGATCTAATGAAAGCGTCGTTCAGCCGGTCTGTGTTCTGTCGTGAGATCTCAACTGTATTCTTTGCATTTGCGATCGCTAAATAAATGCACTTACTCGACCGCTGATATTTGAATAGAGAAATATAGGCTTTTTCCCCATCTAAGAGGGATTTTAGTGTCAGTAGGAACATAGTTTCATGCCACAGAGCTTCTCTTAAAACCACAGACAGTTGACAGACTTGTTCTTAGCTCAAATACTTATCCCAGTTGCATAGTTTAAATTGTGAATTGCATGCACTAAAAAGTTGACTGAAGCAGTGCAAATTAAGTACAGAAAGTGCATTCTGTTACATTAGGCCTACATGTATTCATTTAATAAAAAGCAGATTTTGATAAAAAGCAGACGTCTGGTATATATAGCAGTGTCTCCGGTAAAGTTTTCTCGAAGATGGTGAGTGGTTAAACCATGATTTTGTCATTTACCAGGACAATACAAGCACATTTGATGTGTTGCAACATATATATGTCACTATCCACATTCATTTCTGACAATTTAAGCTACATATTTTGTGTGTCGTTTATGTTTTTCTGCCAAGAAACAGGCAAGCCTGCGAGATAAGGGGCCCCTCTCGACAACAGGATTGGCTCTCAGTGTTGACGCATTCAGGTCATGTGATCTGTTCTCCTGCCCCAGCACTGCAGTTCCCATCCCCCAACGTCAGTCTAGTGACTCATGAAAGACCATTGTGAACCAAAGTGTAAACCGAAGCACCCACAGACCTTTGTTTTAGATTTAAATTCTTTTGTAAATTTAGAGGCTACAGTGCCTCCATCTGCCACAAGAGAAATCTCCTACTCAGCAAAAACAAATGTTTTATAGCCACAAGTTACACAACAATTCACAAAAAAAACCAAGTGTCTAAATGTACATTAGCAAGATCTTTCACTGAATCCTTAAAGTGAAACTACTTTTAATGTTATGAAATCTACACATTACTACAGTGGAATACAGTTTTGTCAAAAGGAAAGTGAGCTAACATGTTAGCCTTTTGTCACTGCTCATTTTCCCCAGCTCCACACTTACATCTGCTTCCCTCACTCTCTTTAGACCATTAGAAACAGAGGCAGACAAAAGATCTTCCACAAATCTACAGAAACATGGTTTGAAGTTCCTAGAAGCAGTGCAAAACTTCAGTTTGCATTTGTTTTTGTTAAAGTTTAAGCTGTAATGCCTCAGTTCAACACTAGAGGGTCAAAAGTATAAGCTATATCAGGGGTTCTCAAACCTCTCCATGAAGTACCCCCAGCACTACATGTTTTGTATGTCTTCCTATATCTGACCCACCCACTTCAAGTCTTTCAGTCACCACTAATGAGTTGAATCAGGTGTGATAATTGAGGGAGACATACAAAATACGCAGGGCAGGGGGTACTCCAGGACAGTAGTCTTGTACTCCAGTACTCCTGCCACTAGAGCCCCCTTTACACTGCACATTGGTCCCAGAAAATTGCCAGAGTGCCTTCTGTGTAAAAGCATATCCATATCCCAGAATTGATTCCGGGTAGGGGGACCTAGTAACATTGCTGGGATCAGTCCCAGAACAAGCTCTCTGTGAACAAAAGCCAGAACCAATGGCTTAAAGGGTGTGTTGTAGTGATGAAACACGTTATCATGCAACTTTTTTTTTACCGGGTGAAGGCAGATTAATGTTTGTGATAAAAAAAATGTGCAATCACATGTCACGTGCCTTTACAGGATGTGCGTGAAGGTGTGAATGCACACACAGATTCCGGAAAATCACTGCCTCAGGACACCTTAGCCGTGTTTTTTTTGGGAATTTCTATGTGAAAGATGCTTGGGTGTCTCTCAAGTATAGGTTATGTCATTGTTGATTAGAAGCATCACTTTGGTCTTAATTTTTGGTATCAGAATAATATCGAAATTGTATCTAATTCCATAATTTAAACACTTAACATGTTTGTGGTTTCATACATAAAACTATGTCTGCATTTGTGATCAGAGAAATGGCAAACAACTGTTACTTTTACAATTGCATTTGAAATGTCAGTGACAAATTCTGTAAATATATAAAACGTACTTACAGACTGCGAGTCAGAGATGCCAGACTGTCCTTGCAAAGTTGGAATTGCCCCACTTTATAGAAAGACGCTGGTGTTCTAGGCTACTCTTCCTGGAAACAGTCCTCGTCATCCATAAAATGCTCTCACACATCTGAAGATTTGTGATCTGTTGTGAAACAGTGTTGAAATTACAACTTAACCACTGATTTGTAGCTGTGTCCTCTTTTGACTTCTTTCTTTGTGTGAATATTTGGGTGGTGTTATGCAACTCTTCCCACATCGTGATGTAGAGATGTGGAGACATGTTTAAACAAGGCATTTTAGGTTGGCATGGTAAACATACCTTTATAAAGAATATCTCTTTGGATCTGAGACTTTGCAACTTTACAGATCTTCTTTATGAACCAAGAGCTTGTAACACTCCAAAGAGAAAGAACATTTTTTAAATTGCATCATATGATCCCTTTAACTAGTCACATTTGTGGTGTTCCCAGTCAAAGATAACCGGCCTATAATCAATTACTTGTAGATATCTCATTGTGTTATATTGTCACCAGAAACTGGATTCAATCTTTATATCCAATTGTTTTCTTTCATTTTTCAAGTTTGGTTTTGTGTTTCTATTTTTTTTTTTATAAGCACACATACAAATGTGAGCATAATCAACATGTTCCTGAACACTAGCCGTTTAGTTTACCGTATTTTTCGGACTATAAGTCGCACCTGAGTATAAGTCGCATTCAGTACAAAAATATATCATGATGAGGAAAAAAAAACATATAAGTCACACAATTTTAAAAGCATTTCCAAGAAAAATTCTTGATTAAACATTAAAGCACAAGAGTGTGATAATGCAAATTGACAATTTTTTAAATCTCATATTGTGAAAATTCATAAAAATTATTTCACTCAAAAAATTAGGTGCTCAGTCTCAGATAAATGAGGCCCATGATTAATCAGAAGCACATAGAAACACAAAACCAAAGTCCTAAATGAAAGAAAACAAGTTGACAAAAACAGTGAATCCCATATTTGGTGATACTATAATAAAGCATAATAAGAGATTTAAGCAATTATTTGGAGGCCGGTCACATGATCGTGAACACGACTGTGACAGGAATCCGAACACAAACAGAGGGTTAATTTAAACTTAAATTAAGCAATTGGCTGGACATTGTGAAACACTACAATTGCTATTGATTTAAATAAGTTACTCTGGATACTCACTTGCAAAGAGCCACCTTTAAATATAGCAGGCTTGGGGAGTTCAGTCTCAGTTCTGAGATTTTATCAGTCAGATGTTTATGGTGGCCATGTTGTTATCAGCTAAGAAAACCATTCTAGTTTCTGGAAAAATTTTGTGCAGCAAATAATTGAAGGTGACATTTCATGAAAATCTGACTTTGCCAGGTTTTAATTGTTATGATCAGGTCCCGAATGCATCCACCAACCAAGGAAACGTGAAATTGGTTAACAGTAATTTTGTTTTGGTAGGCCCTTTTTTTTTGCAAGCTCTGAAAAGTCAGATATCGCTCCTGTGGTAACATGGCAAAGGGATCTCATATTATTACCGCCCTTTAATCTTAAACTTCCATACAAGGTGCCATCAATTTGATTTTGCAAGTGACGACGGTGTACCAGCACTAATGCCATGTTGAAAGGTTGAGCAAAACATACCAAGTGTTGTGTCTTTGGCTGCATGGACGAGAACAGAACTGTATTTAGATTCCCAGCCTCAGACTACACAACAGAGCAGAGGATCTATTGATTTATTTACTGTATATTGCTGCTGCCATACAGATCTAAAACCTACACAGAAATAACGACTCTTTTGTAACTCGTGTGTTTTTGACAAACTTGTGTGTGAAAGAGAACTTCGTTTAGTACTCACGTGCTGTGACAGCCGCTTTCGGTCCATGTGCTTCAGATGTGTGCTCTCAGAAAACCTTAAATCAGAAGCTTAAACTAATATAAGCTAATATAAACTAATAGTTTAAAACTATTTCAGCGCGATAAACATAACCAGAACCAAAACAGATGTCTTTAACCGGTCTGAGGTGTAATGGAGGCTCCAACCTGAAAAAGGGGGCGAGAGCAACATCTAATTTGAATTTAAAGAGACAGGCACGAAAACAGCATGTTTCTGCTTCCACTCAAAATAGTTATTTTCAAAATATAATAAATGATCCATGGGGAATTTTGAGCTGAGACTTTCTGGGGACACTAGACACCTATATTACGAAGTAAAAAGGGGCAAATAGGTTACCTTTAAACAATAGCGTGTCTTGAAACACTCAAACTTCAATAAGAAGCAATAGTTGTATAAAAAAAAAACACTTTTTCCTCAACAAAAACTATTGTAGTTAAGAACTGTAATGTTTATATTTCAAGTAAAGTTTACTAACAGCAGATCAGCCAAAAATGGAAATGCACTAATTCAATAGACAACTTCTCACATATAATTCTCATGTTAATAAAAAGATTACCGGAAAAATGTTTAAATATCTGCACTAGTAACCTTATGAGTTATCAAGTTAATACCAGATCACAACACTCATTGGATACATTCTATGCATAAAACTAAAATTAAAGCATATTCACAAAACCATTCTTAAATATTATATTAGCACAAACATTAATTAAACCCCAAAAGGTTTTTATATTAATTCCAAGCAGTGTTTGTTAGATTATACATTTCAGGTTGTACCTTACCTCTGCAAAGGTGCCCAATCTTTTACACACATTCATTAACGCAAAGCTTATTTTAATAAAAATCTATGTAATATTACTGCAAATGTGTCCCTGAAAATAACAGTCATACGAATAACACACTCAGAAACTTATTTTGCATTTCCATTAAGCCAGAATCATTTTTATTGCACATAAATTAAATATTTTTTAGCCTTTTGTCATTTTATTTTTTTCTATTTTTCTATTTTATTTTTTTTTATAAACAAAATCAGAACAAAACTTAACACTCTGGAGATCAAAATGACATTTGCAGTGTGCGAACCATGCATTAAATAGCTCTGAAGTGCTGTTTTCTTTCCCCCGATCTCTGGAACAACTCACAGACCTTCAGTGTGCATGCCTGTAAAATTGAAAAATTAATTGGCTTAGCATGATTAAGACTAGTGATCGACCGATGTATCCGTTTACCGATATTTTTCATAATCGGGTATCGGTTTTGTAATATCGGATTCGCCGATTTACGGCGCCATCTTGTGGCCGTTTTGAGATTTCTGCCATTGCAGCCCGGGCGTCTGAGGAGATCAGTCAACAACAACTCAGTGCACAGGTAAAGTATATGTTCTACTTGGTTTGCTTTAATCAATCAACTTTATTTAACATAAAAGACATGCACAAATGAGATCTGAGACATAAATTCCTGATATAGTTAATTTATGCAGCTTGTTTCTAAACAACTGAGACGAACTCATTGAGTCACGTAGTGTAATTCGTCATGTCCTGCCCCAATAAAGACGTATCTTAACATGAATTAAATAAAACAGACATGAATGAGTGCATGTTGAAAATAAAAGGGCTGAATTTAATTCTCTATCTGTTGTATATGCTCACCATTAGCCAAGAGAAAGTTCGTTCATTTTGCTTAGCAACTGACGGATGATCTGGAGGCTTAAGCATGGCCACTGAATGAAACTTTTTACAAGATTATCTTGTTTAAACACCCTAGATTATATTATCATTTACTACATAATTATTTCGCTAATACACATAAATATACCGCTTTGTGGAAATTATTTATTTATTATCTCCATGCGCGATCGCGGTTGATTGAAGTTATAGTCAAACAGCACTTGGTCAGTTGGCATCTCATGATTTAACGTTAGATTAAATTAAGATCATAAAATGCCAACTGAAAAAAGCTGTTTAACTTTATATAGTCTCGGGAAAAAAAGTTCGTTCATATTGCTCAGCACCTGACTGGGTTGATAATCAGGAAGCCTCAAGCACAGCCACTGCATGAAATTTTTGACAAGATTATCTCGTTTAACCCCCTAAATTATAGAATCATTTGATTTACTACATAACCATTATTTAGTTAATCCAAATATAAATAAATGCAGCTCTGTGGAAATTATTTATAATCTCCACACGCGATCGAGTAGCCCAATTTATAGTTTTGTGTAAATGCATAGATAAGTTACAGCACTTTGTCAGAAAGCATTTCATGATCTAGGCCGACAAAACATAATTATTAAACACTAGTTGGAATCAGTGATTGATAGGAGGATGGGCAAGCCACTTGAATGGTGGAAACAAAATGAGAAAAGGTTCCCCATTCTTGCTCGTCTGTCAAGAAAGTTCCTTTGCCCCCCACTGTCTTCGGTGCCCAGTGAACGAGCCTTCAGTGAAGTGGGAGCCATTTATGAAAACAAAGGAAGCAGGCTTACAGGGCAGAATGCTGAAAGACTCTGTTTTCTACACTAAAACCTAGTTCTGCTTAACTGGGAGTTAATATGTTATAATCATTTTTGTGCTTTATTTTTTTACCTGTTTTTATTTTTTTACCTCATCAAAGCTTTTATTTTAAAACAAAGACACTTAGTAACAGTGCACTTTAATTTTTTGGACTCAGACCCCTCTATTTATTTGTGTATAAATATAAAGTTTTATTTTATTTTGTATGCAAGGAGGGAGTGATAGTTATTAATAAAATGGTTTGTTCAGCTCATTTGTGTTGTAATAATTGTCAGAAACAGAAGTATAACAGTAAATAAATATCGGTTCTGCATATCGGTTATCGGGTACATAAACATGCAAATAATCGGTATCGTATCGGTTATAAAAAATCAATATCGGTCGATCACTAATTAAGACCAAATATCACGACAGACAAATGCACATAGATTACCTGCCTTGCAAAGCTCCCTCATTTTGCTGACAGTTCCTTGGCTTGATGAGCCTGAAGCACAGCTACTGCCTCTTCAACCTACACCGTACAGAAAAGTGCAATGATCAAACAAAATCTGATCTTTGAGACTAAATGTAGAGTAAATGTTTTGAGCAGGTGAACCTTGGAGTGCAGGGATTCTGGAGCCTCGAGCATGTGCAGTAGTTCAGAGTTGTCGATCTCCAGCAACATGCCTGTGATCTTTCCAGCAAGAGTAGGATGCAAGGCCTGGATAAGTGGATACAGCCGCTCGCCTGTATGGCATGCAAACAGTTTGGTCGTTTTCCTCATATTATGATATGACAGCTTATGAGCTATATTCCACACCCATAGCTATCTGCAACTGTACTCTAAAAAGATACTTAAGTTTCGACGGAATATCATCACTCCTGAAAACACCTCACGTTGGTTGTATTGACGGAAGTTAGAGGGAGACGGGAGTTTCCAGGAATGATTATATTACTGTGCCGAGGTCGAATTGCTGCAAAGTGCTCTTCCGCCATATATTAGTCACCATTTTTATCCACTTAAGAAAATCGCCACAGATTATTGTGTGCAACCATACTTATGTAACTACTCATGTAACAGTCTTTAAATAGGGAAAACATGGAAGTCTTTGGTAGCTTCTAAATTAACCCCTGTTTGGATCCTAAAGAAAGAATGGCGCTGAGCTAAACGCCAGCATAGTGGCACCGCACGCTACAGTGATTGAGTGCATTTACTGAGACAGGAGAGGTACATATCAACTCGTCTAAGTTGCGGGAAGAACACAGTGGAATAAGGAAAAACTGTGGCATTTTGCTTTAAACCTTTAAGTGATTGTGTGTGCACGTCTCATACCCAGGAGTTGTTTCTGCTCTTTCAAGGGTGCAACCGCCAGTATTGAGGCAGTAAGGGGCTCCTGGCCTCTCACATGAACCGCCGGCTCTGCAGTTGGTACTACCTAAGAAAAACAAAACAAAAACAGTAAAAGACTGTTAGTTACATTTCTCCATTTAATGCTCCTTAATGTCTAATTACACTGCAGTGGCCTAACACTGGATTTTTACTCTATGTGGTTGTCCTACATTTGAAATTTGCTTTCCTGTTGTCAATTTACAGTATTTTTGTATTTACAGAGACAGCTGGCAAAGTTCACATTGTTTGTGGGGGGTTGTTTTGAGGTAATCTGGGGATCCTGTGTTATAACTGTGTTATAACTGTTATGCAGAGGATTCTCTGCCACCTCCTAACTTTTTTTTTTTTTAAAGGCAAATAAAATGCCTCCGAACTGTCATTTCACAAAGTTTGATATATGTGCATGTTTTAGGCACTTTCTACGTACGCCAGAAATACTTTTTTATAATCCACCTTAATCTTAATTACGTTTAACGATTAAAAATCATTCAAAAATGAGGAACGCTTCACGAATTTGCGTGTCATCCTTGCGCTAAGCTGAAACCAATCTTCGGGGATGTGTTGCGATTTGTTTCACCCGCCCCCTCGCTCGGATTGGCCCGCCGGAGGAATTGTTTCACCATGTCCCGCCTCCGCTTCCCTCGCCCCATTGGCCGGCCGAGGAATTGTTTCAGGCCCCGCGCTCGGATTGGCCGCCGGACGATTTGTTTCACGCCCGCTAGCCCCTCGCCCCATTGGCTCTCGCGAATTGTTTCAGAGGCGCTCGTTGCTCCCATTGGCCGAAGGCTTTGCGCCGGCGATTTACAATTGTCAGAAGCCCCTTAAACAATCAATTTTTCCTGTTTATCTCCTTCGATTTCGCCAGTTTTAACTGAAAAAACACTTCAAAACACAAACGTTTTTTTAAAAACGCACTTCCGCAATTTATCCTGCACAGATTCTGCATTATCGCTACCCTGCAGTTTTGCTGATCAGGTGAGTAAATATATTTTACTCTTTCTCACTTTTTATCTATCGTAAAAAAAAAAAAAAAAAAAACGGCGTTCAACATGCATTTTATCCATGTGCAATGCATGCAAAAAGGCGGGAGGTTAAAAAAAAAAAAAACAGGGTAAAACTGAGTCGTTCGTAAAGTTGTGATGACATTAAGCATATATTTCATTATAAAAAAATACAGTTTCATTCATGATTCTCATCAACACCCAATAAATGTACAGTTTTCTTCCTTTCTTTTTCAAATTATGCGTGAGAAAAACTGTGGAGTCTTTCATAAAGATATAATGACGTTTAACCCGCAAAAAATAGATTTCGGTATAAAGAGTATATTTTCATTCATGATTTTCATCGACATATATATATATATATATTGCCATTTTAAATATGTATAATGCATGCAGAGTTTTTCTGAGACGTTCTTTTGTCCCTTTATTCACATTATGTCAGTTTTAATAATCAACAACTATGAGATGAAAACGAAATTCGTCTAAACAATACAAACATTATTTAAAAAATACTAAACCCTTTATAATGTACCCTTTTCACAAGTTAATTTTTTTATTTGTTTGTTTGTGTGTGTATGCCATGAGTTACCCTTAATAATGAATACATAAATACTTATTTTGTGTATCAGGTTTTCAGTGCATTGTTTTTTATAACATCAGGTGCATTTCTTTACCGTTGCAGAATGGAAAGCAAGCCCAACCTTCGTTTTGAGGCTGGAGAGCTGGTGCTGAGGCCGTCTAAAAAGGCAGCCCCTCTGGAGAAAATCCACCTTTCAGAGGTGGCTAAAGGGGTGCCCTTTGTACCAAAGGACCCTGAGGCTGTGCTGGAGGAGGCCAAGGTCAGGGTTATCCAGGGTGGAGGGTGTCCCTTTGATGACCTGCTGCTGCAAAGTCAAAGTGCCATCCAGTTTGGTCAATACAGAGGGAAAACCTTCAAGTGGATGCTGGAGAATGACCTTGGTTACTCCCTCATGGTCCTGTCTGGACATCAGCGGGAGCGCGAGGCTGGCAGATTGGACAGAGGTGCCCTCATGGCTAATAAAGATGTTTTTCTCAAATATGCCTGCACATTTGAGAAGGTTGCAGAAGCCATCAAAGTGCGCAGGCAGAGAGAGGGAACAATATCTGGCTGTGAGGGTGACTGTCTGGTGGGCTTTGGGATCTACAACAGGCACACCTTCAAGGAGCTCTATGAGGCCAAGGACAGGGAGAGGAAAAGGTAATATATGCTTTTGCTTGCTAATTGTATTGCTCTTTTGTATGTATTTTACTCTAATCATCCATGTATATTATATTGTTGCAGCTATGTGGATTTCATAAAAGGCAGCAAAACCAGTGCAGGCAGCAAGATGGATGCCCTGAAGAAGTACATCTTGCAGAGGGAACAGAAGAAAAGTAGGGCTAAAGGGAGAAAACCCTTTGCATCCTCTGCATCTTCTGCATCCCAGCCTGTACCGCACACTTCACATCTGGCTTCTCCTCCTCCCACCCAAAGCTCCCTTTCCCAGCCAGCTACAGTACACGGTGAGTTTTTAGATTATACCTGGCATAATTATATGCATGTTCTGAGGTAATTATAAATAACATTGTACATTTTCTGCACTCAGAGCCAACAGATGCAGATCTTCTGGCTTCAGCCATGGAGGTGGAGACACAGGGTGAGTGTTTTGTTTTCTTTTGTGTCATATAGTATTATGTAACCATAAATGCCTATAAACGGAAAATAATTAAGTCATTATTACTCATTAGAAAATTTAAAATTACTTCTTCACAGTGCATCAACCACCACCAACCTCAATGCCGATCCACTCACCTCGTTTGGAGCAAAGAGCCGCTCAAAGGCTGGTGTCAGCAGCTTCTGAGGTACAGTATTTATTAGTATATAGTATAAGTATATTATTATTAAATTACTTATTTGTTATTATATAACAAATACATATATTATATTCTTATTATATATAATATTATATATAAATATTTAATTATTAAATTACTTATTTGTTATTATTATTTCTTTGTGTGTGTGTATAGGTTGTTCTCCCTGAGGCCTGGAAGCACTCCCTTCCAAAGGAACAACACGAGTGGATCGGCCGCTCCCTCTTCCGAAACCAGGGTGGAAGGGCAGTGCTGACAGACAACCTGCAGATGTGGTGGTACCCTCCCCAGCCACGTCTGCTGTATCATCAGCCTCCAGCATCGCCGGACGTGTTCTTCACCTGCCCGCTGTGTTTGTGGATGCCCTACAGGATGTGGTCCTACAAGCTGCTCTGCAGCTCACCAGACTGTAGACGGTCCGGTCAGCGACTGACTGCTTGTGGGCTCTACAAGACAGTGAGGCGGGTGCTGAATTTACACGGCTGGTATTTTCTGGCGACTGAATACCTCGAGTGTCAGCGCTGCCATAAAAAACTGGCCGCTTGGTCCTACGAAATCCTGGACCAGCTGGATCCGGCTCACCGCAGGATGTTCCCAGCTATCCTCACTTACCGGTGAGTCATGAAAAAATTTAACTTTTTGTAGGACAAAATACATAGGCAGTTGCAGTTAACTACTACAGTGTTACACCATTAACTAGGCTGTAAGGGTAATCATGCAACTTAATTTACTTTTAAAATAATATTTACTTTTAAAAATGAATTACATTGGTACAGAAAACAAGCCTTATCTTTCTTTTGAAGTTTTTTCACAAGACACTGTGTTTGCCAGTCTAGGTTCGGTTCAGAAATGTGTGAACAAACCTTAATTGAACTAAACTTTAATTTCAAAGGTGTCAGAAAGACTCTTCATTGAACTAAGCTTTAACGTTCGAAGGTGTCAGAAAGACCCTTCATTGAACTAAGCTTTAACTTTCGAAGGTGTCAGAAAGACCTTTCATTGAACTAAGCTTTAACTTTCAAAGGTGTCCGTCTCAGAACAATAGTATTTAACACCTTGAGACACTTTCACCGTTAACCTTTTCAGGAGTTAACGACCCCCCCCCCCTGTTTTATTGTGTGTGGAAAACATCACATCTTTGCTCTTGAAAAAGAAAAACACTTTAGATTAACTTCAAAACACTTTGCCTTGGTTTGTCTGTTTATTGCAACAGGTTCTCTTGTGATATGCATGTGGCAAAGTTGATGAGGGAACGCACTCTCGGCAACAGCGCCACAATGCTATATCACAAACTATGTGAAGAGCATAGTGAGGACTGGATGGAGAGGACCCTGCAATACCTGTCTGTGTGTGACCGGTTTCAGAGCACCAGCACACGGCCTATCACACCTCCACCTCCAATGCCACCTGTACCCACTGCCCAGTGGCTCCTCTCTGTCCACGCAGAGGATGTCCGGTCCCGGTATAGTGAGCTAAAAGCCAGGGTCACCTCTGTGTTTGGGTCCATCCTGAAAATGGACTCCACAAAAAAGGTATCATATTAATCACAGATTATCTTAAATAGATTTGATTCTTTGTATATGTTTGGAGCTCATTGAACTGTTTTGTTTTCCAATAACAGGTGGCCAAAAAACTGGCAGGAGCTGGAGCTGGGACCGCAGCCTGGGTCACCAATGTGGGCAACGAGCACGGACAGGTCCTCATGTCTGTGCTCACCTCACATGAGGGTCAGGGACTGCTGCCCATGACCACGGGCCTGGTGAGAAGGTACCAGGCGGCTGGAGTCGCTCCCCCCACGCTCCTGTATGTGGACAGAGACTGCTGCTCTTCAGTGGGAACATCCAGAGCAGCTGCCATGTTCAGCGGCTGGAGTGATCTGGTGGTTCGTCTGGATGTGTGGCACTTCATGCGGCGCTTCGCTGCAGGTCTGCACACTGACAGCCACCCGCTCTACGGTCTGTTCATGGCAAAGCTCTCTGCCTGCATTTTCGTGTGGGATGAGGGAGATGTGGCCCTGCTGAGGGAGGCGAAAAGGAGGGAGCTGGAGCAAAAGCAGGGCATCAGAGGCCTCACTGAGGAGCAGTTGACCGGCAGGCTCACCTCCAAACAGCTGGCGCAGCACTGTCGTCGCTGCACACGTGGCCTGGAGGAGACAGAGCAGCTGATCGGCCTGATGCTGGAGGCCTTCAGGGACGCCAGGGAAACCATGGGCATCCCCTTGGTGGACCAGGAGAGGATGGACGTCATCTGGGACACTCAAAGGCGCCATCTTTCCTGCATCCAGGACCCTCCTGGAGTGCAGCTGTATACACAGACAGGAAGTGTTAAAAAGGGAGGGCTCACACTTCCTGTGTACCGCTGTGCTCGGGGGTCCACTTCCCTGGAGTCCTTCCACAACCACCTCAACCGCTTCATACCCGGTAAGATTACACACATCCACCTTGAGGTGTGTTTTTGTGAAAGTCTATGTTATTTGTAAATTTAAATTTAAATAAGTCTTAATGTTTCCTCTTTTTTTAAATCAGGGACAAGCGCTAACCTGGAAAATTTCCAGGCTTATCTGCTTGAGGGTTTTGAGCGGTGGAACGAGGACCGGGCCGCTGCTGCTGTCACACATGCTCCCTTGTCGCTGCGCTGTTACAGTGGCTCACTCCAGCACAGCCTCAATGAGCTCAGCCAGCGTCTTCTTGGCTGTAGTCTTGTGCAAGACTACTCCAAGCCAGGAGAGTACACAGGTATGTGTCTATAAGGCCATGTTTTTTTTTTTTTTTTTGGTATCATCTCTTGTAATGCACTTCTTTTTTAAGACTTTGTTTTCTGTTTAATTTTGTTTTGTCAGGTGAGCTCATTGGGGTGGAGTATCTGTGCTCGCAGCAGTCCTGGGAGTTCAGGGAGAACTTTGGGCGGGACCCAGATGTCCCAGACGGAATCCCAGCGGACTTGGGAGACATAGAGGATGAGGGATTTGGGGATGAGACAGAGGAGCAGGACCACACCGTCTCCCCTCTTTCTTTAGTCTCGACCAAGGAAGCTATATTGTTGTCTCGGGATTCAGAGTCACCCTCTCAGTCCTCCCAGGACTTGCCACCAGAGCCCCAGGAAGATGTATGTATGCATACAAGAATCCTTTGTCATGCCATCACTTGGAGGACTTTTTCATCCAAACTAACTGAACTTCTTTGTTCTTGTCAGGTGTGCAGAGGACCAGATGGGACTCCTGGATTCGACAGGGTGGTGGACCTGGCCAGATACCTTGTTGAGCTGAGAGAAAAGCCTTGCGTCTCGGACAGGGAAGCCGCTGACATTGTTCGGCTGTGGGACAGACTGCCGGACAGTGACAGACAGGGTGTTTCCTATCCGCCGAGACATAAGGACAGACTTTTACAAGGCAGGTTCAAGGCGACCCACTCCAAAACCTCCACCTGCCATGGAAAAGAGAGCCTGAAGCGGTTAGTTAAACATTTGCACACTTTTGAGCTGTAAAAATATAAATGACTATGCTTTTTATGCTTTATAATCCCCTAATTTATTTTACAGGTGTGTGCTGGGGCAGGGCTCGGGTCCTGCGCAGTGGCCTAATATAAGTCGGATTGTAGAGGCAGTATGTCTGGAGCTCTGCTCCATTCATCCAGCGGGGAAGGTGAAGTGGGGTGTTTCAATGAACCGCTGGGCTGCCATTCTACACGACTACCAGGCCATTCGGAGACTGGTGGGGAACTGCCCAGCACTGAGGGGACGGACGAGGATTCAGTTGTTTGAGGTCAATCAGCGGACGCTTTCTGTCTGGTAAGTAGTTTTATTGATATTTTATATTTTATTGTTAAAAGTAATTTTACAATTCTCAGATTATGATCATCCTATTAATTGTGTTATCTCAAAAAGGTACAACAACTACAGGAAGAAGCTGGAGGCAGATGTGCTGGCTCTGAGTGTTCCCTTGCCTCAGATCAGCATGGTGTCTCACACCCAGCTTCCTCTAGCCAGGCAGATGACGTCAATGCCCTCTGCACCTGGGTCGTCACTGAAATCTTTCCCCTACGTCGCAAACCCTGATCTGTCAGGTCAGGCCACACGACGTGGGCAGCGACCTCCTCCCCCTGCATCAGCACCCGCGCTCTCTGCTCAAAGGCCAGCGTCTCACTCTGCTCCTCCCGCAGCATCCCTCTCTGCTCCACCCGCAGCATCCCTCTCTGCTCCTCCCGCAGCATCCCTCTCTGCTCCACCCGCAGCATCCCTCTCTGCTCCACCCGCAGCATCCCTCTCTGCTCCTCCCGCAGCATCCCTCTCTGCTCCACCGGCTGCTGCTGCCCTCTCTTCTCCAGGAGCATCAATGAGCAGAACAACTCTGTGGAGGAAGAGGAAAGCAGCAGAGGTTTTTGCTCAAGAGCAAGGGCTGCCCCGTCCCCAGCAACCTGCACGAAAACCATATGTGTGCACTCAATGTGGGCAGCCCAGAAAAAAAGAGTTTGGGCACACCAGGGTGGGCAATTTTTACTTCTGTGCCACAGCAGAGGGAAAGACATTAGGACAGTGGCTGCAAGAAAAAAAGAATGAGGGAAATCCATCTTTGTAAATAGTTTTATTTGTAAATATTGCACATAAAAGAATTTTATATTATTCTATTACCATTTGTTTGTATTTAATAAAGATTGTGTACACTGACCAAAATGATTGTTCTTTATTTCAAAAGTTTTATCTGCCTACATAAAGGACATATAAAGTGTCCTAAATAATTATTACTTAATAATTAACTTTATGTCTGTTCTTTATTTGAGGACATTTGTTTGCCATCACAGAGTTCATGCAAACTGTCATTACAATATTTATTCTTTATTTTAGAACATTTAATGACTTCTTTAGTTTGAGAGCATGTATTTGCCCTCTTAAAGTTTACATCAATAGATCAAAAGCTTATTCAGGTTTATCTGCATAAGGCCATGTTAATTGTCTTAAATGATGGTTCTTTATTTTAGAATGTTTATCTACCTTCATTAATACAATGTTTATATTTCCAAATGATTTTATTTTAGATCATTTATTTGCCGTCATGGCGGTTATTGTCTTGACCATTTATTTTATTTGTGTAGCTTTTTTAATTATTCATTAGCATTCCAATGTTCCGGTTTTCTAAATAAATTATATACACTTTTTTTAAAATAAACTTTATTATAAAAGGTATAAACTAAAGTTTAATTTAATATCAGTACACACTCAGTCTGTTCTTTGTGTATTTATTAAATAGTTCACACTAGAAACAAAATATAAAAATTATAAAATATATAATTGTGAACAAATTACTAAACAAATATATAAATAAAACTGAAAAATAATAGCAGAAACCGTACAACAAAATGAAAGATAAAAGATTTTATTAAATAGTTCACACTAGAAAAACAAATGCTAAATGCAAATTTTAAAACACAGGAATTAACAGTGGAAACAGTACAACAAAATTAAAGATAATAGAAAAAAAATACAAATTATGAAATATATGGTAAGGTAAACATAATACAAATATAAAAAGAAAATTTTAATAAACAGTATAACAAGTAAAAATAGTTTAAAGAAATATATAAAAAGAATATAAATGTAAATTAAATACTAAATACAAATTACAAAAAAATAAACTAAACAAACAAACACTGCACTAAAATTAACATTAAAATGTAAAAAAAAAATCAGTGGCAATTATTTACGGGGGAGCAAGAGACCGCTGCTCTGCCAGCCAAAGTTCCACAGTCTTGCCCTCGTAACTGCTACAAAACGATTTGCCACCGTAGCGTGAGTGACCATAGTCCTTGGTTTTGGGCTGCTGACACAGAGAGCAAGTCAGCGGTTTGCATTTCTTTGGCCTTTTCTGAGGCAGGCCCTGTGCAATTTCTTCCTCTTTCTTTTTCTTCCTCCAAGCAGTTGTCCGAGGCACGTTGTCATAGTTGTCTGCAGCTGCAATCCTCCTCTGATCAGAAAGCCATTGCGATACAGTCCTTCCAGCTGCAGTGGCACAGAAACTTTTCCCCCTAAAGAAACTGTGTCCAAACTCCAGTCTCTTTGGCTGTCCACACAGTCTACAAGGATATCCTTTTGGATCTGCTCTCCGTGGAATGCCTTTTTGTTGCTTTAGGGCCTTTTTGTCCTCTTCGGCCCTCTTTTTCCGTCTCCAGGCTGTGGCCCTTGGTACCCTCTTAAGGGCTGCAGCAGATACAGCCGATGGAGGAGGGAGCACAGCCAGTGATGCGCATGTCGGAACTGTTTAAGGCAAAAATACATAGATTATTACATTAGACATTTGTTGCTTCTTACGTGAATTTATTATTTTACATGCTTTCATAGTCTAAAGATCTCACCTGATACTCTGACGTTTTTTAGCACTGGAGGCCACTGCTGACTGGTGGATGGGGTGGCTTGGAGAGAAGACCTTCTCTCCAATCTTCTCCGGAACCGTCTCCTCCTGTCACTTTCCTCCGAAGAAATCACTGGAGGCCACTGCGGACTGGTGAATGGGTTGGCTTGCAGAGAAGACTCTCTCCGCAGACCTTTCTTAGACTGTCTTGTGGATGGTGTGACTTGGAGGGAAGACTCTCTCCGCAGACCTTTCTTAGACTGTCTAGTGGATGGTGTGGCTTGCAGAGAAGAATCTCTCCGCAGACCTTTCTTAGACTGTCTTGTGGATGGTGTGACTTGGAGGGAAGACTCTCTCCGCAGACCTTTCTTAGACTGTCTAGTGGATGGTGTGGCTTGCAGAGAAGAATCTCTCCGCAGACCTTTCTTAGACTGTCTAGTGGATGGTGTGGCTTGGAGGGAAGCCTTTCTCTCCAGTCTTTCCCGGAACAGTCTCCTCTTTTCACTTTCCTCCGAAGAAATCACTGGAGGCCAATGAGGTTTGCGAAATTTCATTGCTCTTTTTTTTTCTTTTTCAGCATCTGCCCTCTGGACCCGAAAAGCGGTGTTGTCTAGGTCCTCTGAAAGCCTCTGGCGGAATTTCTTCCGCCGTACCTGCTCTCTTTCTGAAAGAACAGGAGGCCATCTCTGTTGTTTTGCCATCTCAGATAGTGCTTAGGTGCAAGCTGTCAATAATTCAAACTGTGGGGCCACAACAATTATACCCAGGTAAATGGGCGGGCCACAGGTGCCCAGGTAGCCACAGGGGGCCCAACAGAGAAGATTGGCCAGGATCTTTTGCGCAGGGGCCATGCTAATCTTCTCTGTATCGTTCCAATTTTAGTATATGTGCTGCCGAAGCAAGCACAAACAGGTAGCCTAGACGTCTGGTATGTATAGCAGTGTCTCCGGTAAAGTTTTCTCGAAGATGGTGAGTGGTTAAACCATGATTTTGTCATTTACCAGGACAATACAAGCACATTTGATGTGTTGCAACATATATATGTCACTATCCACATTCATTTCTGACAATTTAAGCTACATATTTTGTGTCGTTTATGTTTTTCTGCCAAGAAACAGGCAAGCCTGCGAGATAAGGGGCCCCTCTCGACAACAGGATTGGCTCTCAGTGTTGACGCATTCAGGTCATGTGATCTGTTCTCCTGCCCCAGCACTGCAGTTCCCATCCC
Organism: Carassius auratus; assembly: GCF_003368295.1. Lineage (NCBI taxonomy): Eukaryota > Metazoa > Chordata > Actinopteri > Cypriniformes > Cyprinidae > Carassius > Carassius auratus. The sequence goes on from NC_039250.1 coordinate 13,067,462, forward strand.
CCAACGTCAGTCTAGTGACTCGTGAAAGACCATTGTGAACCAAAGTGTAAACCGAAGCACCCACAGACCTTTGTTTTAGATTTAAATTCTTTTGTAAATTTAGAGGCTACAGTGCCTCCATCTGCCACAAGAGAAATCTCCTCCTCTGCAAAAACAAAATGTTTTATAGCCACAAGTTACAGAACAATGAAAAAAAAAATTCCGGGGTCTACATGTACATTAGCAAGATCTTTAACTGAATCTTTAAAGTGAAACTACTTTTAAATGTTATGAAATCTACACATAACTACAGTGAAACAAAAGACGGTTGTCAAAAAGAAAAGTGAGCTAACATGTTAGCATTTGTCACAGTTTGTTTCACAGCTCCACACAATCCTCCTCCACACTACATCTGCTTCCCTCCAGGGGAAGTATTAAGTCTCAAAGTTAGTTGTATCAAATTTAATGCCTTAAAGTAAAATTGTACAAAAAAAGTCTTATGATATCAAGAGGACTTACATTTGGAGACGGAAAGACAAGATTTGCTATATGGCATAATGTGAGGATTAAACTTCAAAAGGAAATTATTCCAATAAATAAATTTAAGCTGCAAGCAGCGATGAAAGGGCCCTTGCACTCAGGCTCACCACCTCCCGGTGGCCATAGAAGAACTGCAAACATTGTGCCATATGCTTATAAAATGGTAAATATTTGTGCCACATTTCCTTCTGCCAATAGGTGGCACTATGATTATAACAATATCAGCATGTAAATGTCTTCAGGGCAGGACTCTTACCAAACATGCAAAGTCTCGAGCAGATCAGACATTGCATGTTTAAGTTAGTGTAAAATGTAATTTCCTGTCGCCAGCAGGTGGCGCTATAATTGAATATTGGCCCTTTAGAGGTGTTCAGGCCAGGACTCATAAAATGGGTGAAGTTTGGGGAAGACTGGTCATTGTATGAATGAGTTAGAACAACTTCCGGTTTCATAGTGTTAATAACATCCTTAAGCACATAAATGTTACTAGCAGAATATTTTGAGAATATTTCTAGCATGATAAGCACACAATGGCATATTTTACGGTGTTGTTAATCGTGCATAAGTGTAAAACATGGCACTTCCTGTTGCCAGTAGGTGGCGCTATAACAAAATGAGCATGTAGATATTTTCAGGCCAGGACTCTAATCAAACTTGTGAAGTCTGAGGCAAATCGGACATTGTACGCTCAAGTTACAGTAATGTTCTGCTTCACTGCATTAATAGCATGCTTTAACACTTAGCTAAGTGTTGCTGCTAGCATGTTTAAACATGCTTCTAGAACTTTGCCAGCCTATTTATCAGTTGTTGATGCTTTTTATTATTTTGCAAGGTGCCCAAAACAGGGTTTACCATGTCACTTCCCAGTACCAGCAGGTGGCGCTATGACTATACCTGAATTTGGTCATGGGTGTTTGTTCAGGACAGAACACCCATCACACGTGTGAAGTTTGGGGCAAATCAGACATTGCTTGCCTGAGTTATAGCAACTTCCTGTTTCACAGCGAAACAAACTTTGTCAGGCCGCCAGGGACACACCCCTTGACGAAAACTCAACTTTCACAATCTGTCACAAAAGGTCATATGATAACCCTCACCAAATTTAAAGGTAATCTGATTAAAACTGTAGGAGTAGTTCGTCAAAGTACGAGGCATGGAAATGGCAAATACTGCACAGAAAATCGTACCAGGAAGTTCAAAATAACTAACTTCCTGTTGGGTTTTGGATTTTGTACCAACAATCTTTTTTTGCAAGTAACTGTGCTACACGTGTACCGATTTTCATGCATGTACGTGAAACGTAGCTCGAGGCGCACTCAATTGAAATTTAACAGGTGGCGCTATTGAGCCATTTAACAAGTGCTGCACATTCAAAGTCCAGGGAAATAGTTTTGTTTCTACCAAACGCTCCACCTGCTGGCAGAAAATTTGCGTTTTCAAAAGTACTTTTGTATACAGAGTTCACAATGCAAAAAAATAAATAAAAATAATAATAATATTCCCCCCCAACATTCTCTGTAAAAACAACAATTATAATTTTATTGTAGACCAATGTAAGATTTGATTATCTAGCATATAATGAAGAGCAAACAAAACATCATGCAGAGTGCATCAGGGTTGCCAAAAGTGTGGTTCCTGAACCCCTGGTGGTTCCTGAGGGAATTGCAGGGGGTTCAAGAGATGGTACATGGATCAGGGTGACCACCCATCCCGCTTTGACTTGCAAAGCATTTTTACCCTTTTTACCCCACACGCAACCATTTATTAAAAAGTGTAATTTTTTTTTTTACACAAATTACAGTAATGCTATTTTTTTTATAACTTATGTAAATATTACTGAAACATACACACACACATATATATATATATATATATATACACACATACATACATATATATATATATATATATATATATATATATATATATATAAATAACACAACATTAATATTAAGAAAATTGCGTTTAAGACACTATATTGGCTGTTTTTACTCTTTCTTCAACAAAAGTCATCTCAAACACTGACATGGAGTGACTGGATGCTGTTTTGTTCCTCAAAATCACCTTTTAAATGATTCAGTTAATGCAGTGACTCGCTTAACAGTGACTTATTGCCATCTGCTGGTAGTTTTAATTTAACATTTAAATTTAAAATATTAGTTTTCAATGTTTTATGTTTAAAATATCAAAACATTTATGCATTTGTAACAGCTGGTTTAAGTATTCCATTGTCCCTTGAAGCTGCATTAAACTGTGTATAAATACATTTTAAATGCCACTTCTAATGCAGCTTCTGTTTCCTCTGCATTGCAAAGATAAATTGTTGATACTGAATTAATTTTGAATTAAATGGTACTATGAACATTGCCCTACACGACTCCTATCTCACACTCGTATTAATTTTACTTGTGCAGGTCTTAAAGTTGAGCTTAATCCTGCAGAAACCCTGTCCCTCACCCGCTTTAGGACATTACAAAGAGGCAGAAAAAATATCCACAAATCTACGGTTTGAGGTTCCTAGAAGCAGTGCAAAACTTCAGTATTTGACCGTTATAGTTTAAGCTGTAATGTCTCAGTTCACCTCTAGAGGGTCTCAAGTATAAGCCATGTGTTTCTCGACAACTAAAGGATGTTAAATCAGAGTTGTGTCGTTGTCTGCCACTAGGTGTCTCTCGAGCATAAGTTATGCCTTTGCTCATCAATAAATGCGTTGATTCGATCTTGTTTCAGTGTTTTACTGCATAAGTGGATAAATAGCGAGTTTTGATCTAATTTTTAATGTACCTATCCTGTCAGCTTGTTGCAATTATTACATCTTATTTGTGGTTTCATGCATTTGAGCAATCAGAAGCCGGAGTTTGAGGGAGGTGCTTGCGGTTCGCTGGACTGTTTGCGTTCTTTCTAACGTGACTTCATGCATCACCGTCATAATACGTCACCCGGATTCTGTATGCACCTTATTGAGGATACATCCTACAGGTGCATATGAATAAATTAGGATGTCATGGTTAAAGTTATTTTCAGTAATTCAACTCAAATTGCTTTCCAGAAGGCCAACAATTCACTAAAAATGGGTTCGTTTTAGAGGTCTAATGAAGTGTTCTAATTTGATGAGCTGGGTGTTATATTAGACAGCAATTTGTCTTTTGAAAATCATATTTCCAATGTTACAAAAACTGCATTCTTCCATCTTAGAAACATTGCCAAGGTACGAAACATGTTGTCTGTTTCTGATGCAGAAAAGCTAGTTCATGCATTCATGACCTCTAGACTGGACTATTGTAATGCACTTCTAGGTGGCTGTCCTGCTACGTCAATAAACAAGCTACAGGTAGTCCAAAATGCAGCAGCTAGAGTCCTTACCAGGTCAAGAAAATATGATCACATTACCCCAAATCTACAGTCTGCACTGGCTACCTATTAAGTTCAGTATCAGTTACAAATTATCATTACTTACCTATAAGGCCCTAAATGGTTTAGCTCCTGTGTACCTAACTAGCCTTCTACCACGCTACAACCCATCACACACCCTAAGGTCACAAAACGCTGGACTTTTGGTAGTTCCTAGGATAGCAAAGTCCACTAAAGGAGGTAGAGCTTTCTCACATTTGGCTCCCAAACTCTGGAATAGCCTTCCTGATAATGTTCGGGGTTCAGACACACTCTCTCTGTTTAAATCTAGATTAAAAAAGCATCTCTTTCGCCAAGCATACGAATAATGTATCTTTTAAATTGTGAGTGTAGTTGCATCTGATCAAATGTGCATTTTTATTTATTAGCTTGGGTTAAACTAATTTTACTTTGTTGGATCAGCAGCTTTGCTAATGATGTCTCCATTTTGTTTCTATGTTTTGCCATGGGATTTACATCCCGTGGTAACTAGGATTTACACAAGCTCCAGTCTGGATCCAGAACACCTGAAAAGAGATGATGCTGACCCTCAGAGGACCTCAGATGATGCTAACCTTGAATCAACAAACCGAACTAACAATTATTGCTACATGTGTGACTGCATCATATAATAACTATTAATTAATAATATTTATAGTTGATAGTTCATATTTTAAATCCTGTCAAATGTGCACAAACTACTAGCTACTACTAAATATTGTAGAAACATAATTTTCTGTAAAGTTGCTTTGTAACGATTTGAATTGTAAAAAGCACTATACAAATAAACTTGAATTGAATGAGATGGATTTTTGTTAAATGTGAGCCAAAACCACCACAATTAAAAGAACCAAAAGACTTAAATTCAGTGCACACAGACTGAAGTAGTTTAATACACAAGTTTCACAATTTGAGTTTAATTACTGAAATAAAACTTTTCCACCACATTCTAATTTATTGAGATGCACCTGTATATGCAAAAAAGCAGATGTGCCCAGAATAAACAAAACAATAAATTGCAGTGTGGCTTATTACATTAAGAAATTGATATTGAAGCACCAGACTGAGATCTCCATAAAGTTCTTCATGGGCAGGGGCTTAAGTGTAAAACATCCATCACTGAGGAGTAATTCCAATACAGCAGTTGCTAGTAAGTAGTACTCACTTGGAAAGAGCTGCACTGAAAACAGAGCAGCTTACTCCGCGAGCTATCAAGTGCTCAGAGTCTGATGATGCTCAGTCTCCAATTGGCTTTTATTTAAGTCCAGTCAGGAGATGTTTATCACGAGCATGTGGTTGTAAAGCGATGAAACCATGGGAGTTTCGGGAAACACATTTTCCAGCACCAAATTAAACTATGACATCCTAAACATTTTGACATGCTACCAATGAAACTGGACACTCAGTACATGCCCCGAATTAGGAAATTCAGAGCTTAAAGACAACTCTGGGTTTCCAACTCTTAGTGACTACTTTGTGGTGATGGACATTCATGTGCTAATAACTTGTAAATACAATATTTCCTACATGTCTTGAATGCACTGATTGCAGTATAGGTCAGAAAAACTGTTCTCTCCAAGTAAACAATTGGGATGTAAGGCATTCATTTTATTTAATTTTTTTAAACGCGCGCACACACTCCCTATAGATTCTTCCCCACGAAAGCTTCCATCATTTAGGTGTTTTTTTTTTTAATCACGTTGATGCAGGTTCCAGTGTTTTTCTAATAGGTTTGCTTTTAGTTATTGGATGCTACAAAAACAGGATGTGGCAACATTGTGAGCTTGTGACTTTAATACAACGGTTCCAGCTCATCGATTACTACTGTGCAGATTCAGACTCCAAATGACATCAGCACAATATACCAGGTATATTTTGGCTTCAACTTTCTACAGTTAAATAAAAGACACATTAAACATTTTTACGGTCTATGATATCAGTCCAATACACTCAATGTTGCATTTCTCTTCAAACAGCCCCTAAAGTAGCACTGGTGTTCTGACGATTTGCACAATTTGAGAAAATAAAAAAAATAGAAAAACCTACCCACCAGATTATGCCTTAACGTCTACACCTACCCCAACCATAAATATCCCCTTATAGTAATGCAAATACAGTAATTATGTGTTGACCAGTATGAGAAAATGGTCAATATTGATGTATGCGCCGTAAGCCCTGATCTAATCTAATCGGTAGGATGCAGTTTCAGGACACCAGGTTCAAAAGGCAAAGCTGCAAGCACCACTCCACAACCAAGTTCAGCTTGAGTACAGAGTGAAAGATAAGTGTGCATGTTACCTGGTGGACGACAGGAGCTGGAGCACTGATGACCTGCTGCACATTTCGGACACCTGCTGAGTACTTGTATTGACTGACTCCTCTGACTACAGCCCCCGCTCCTGCAGTTCTCCCACCTGCAGTCTGCGTGCCAATGTTGGCTAATTCAAGAGAAAAATAATCAGGCACAAGAGATTCTCATTCCAGCCAAAAACAGAACATCTGTCAACTCTAGCTCATATAATTACATGCATTTTAACAAATGGACCAAAGTAATTAAGAGAAGAGATACAACAATGCATTAAGGCCAATTTCACCTTCTAGAAAAATAGATCTTGTAATCAAACACACCTTCAGACACAAGTTTTTGTATCTTTCAGCTGATGTTGTTTTTATACTTTAACCACGCACAAAGCCTTACCCATTCGCTGGGTGTTGTGAACAATGTGAGGAACCTGAGTGGAGGCCTGGCGGACTGTGCTGATGGTGGTGGAGGGCCTGCGGGGCACTGCTTGTCTTACAAACTGAGCTGTGAATGGAGCTAGTGCAGCCAATAACAGAAATTAACTCAAAATACAAAACCACAGAAGCACACTGATGGGCTCAAAAAAAAAAAAAAGAATGATACTGGAGGTAATATTAGTGACTTTACCTTGAGTTCTAGGAGCCTGAGTGGTCCAGCGTGGCACAGGCCGCAGGTTTGGTACAGTATTGTAAAAAGAGCGAACCTGATGCTAGAAATTCAGATATGCATACAAGTTCACACAGCACAAGTAATGCAATCATCATACAAAACCACACATGTAGATTAACCCTTCCACCCACTTGCGGAACAGAGGTCATGTAGTAGCCAGAGCTCTGCTGGTAGGTGGTGGGTATGGCAGGGCTGGGAATGGCACGAATGCTGGCTAATCTCTGCATGTACTGATTGGTGAGGATAGCCTTTCGCTCCTCTTTTCTCTGGGCAAGAGCCACATATAGTGGTTTAGTGCTAACGATACGGCCATTCATCTCAGTCACTGCCTTCGTGGCCTCTTCGGGAGAGGAAAAACACACAAAGCCAAAGCCTCTACTGTGGCCTCCATCTGTCATCACCTATAACCAAATACAAGAAAATCAGAAGCAAGACTTTATGGAATTTCATCATAAAACTGCACAAACAAATGCAAGAATTTCCATTTTTGTCAACTATGATTATGTAATATAATTTTAGGCAAAACCTGCATTATTTTAGCATCAGATTAATCAGTATTTTTAAATTTATATTGATTTTCTTTTTAGAAATTTTTTGTTTTAATTGCTGTTTTTATTTACTTAAAATTAATGATAAAATTCAATCAAACTTAAACTGAAATTTATTTTTATTTCAAGTAACTAAAGTTTATGGTTTTAGTTTAAGGTAATGATAATAATCATGGGTGAAACCTGTTCATTAATTAGAGGGGGAAAAAAAGGTGAGTTGGAATATATTAAATATGAATGGGTTGCATAGTGAAAATTGTTGCAATGTTGCTAAAATAATGGCTAAAATAAAATAGTCTACTTGGAAATCTAATTTCACCAAAATGTAAAAAAAAAAAAAAATCTGATTTTCCAAGATTAAAATGTAACCATAAATATTTTTTACGTTTAATTTATTTGGATGACCCTAAAGCAGAAAAAAGTAACTATAATGTTATAACTAATGTTATGAACTAATGTTTAAAAATGTCTGACTAGCATAACCAATGTCTGATTTTTAAGACTTATCTTGTACTCCTATCAAACTTGTGAATCATTTTTATCATATTTTGTAGTTTGTTATCCTGTTAGCATCGACGTTATATATTAAGTGGAGTATTCTGTTGCACTTTTCATTACCTTTGCACTGGTGATGGTTCCATAAGGAGCAAACTCTTTCCTCAGCTTCTCATCATCAATGCTGTCATCTAGATTTTTCACATAGAGATTTACTCCCTAAAATTCAAGAAACAACGAATGCATTAAAACGGTCCTGAAATACCAACATACAGTTTAGCGTATGCATATCCTTCTCAGATGATTAGGATGATACTGAATTTTGGCTTTTTGCAGATTTATACAAGTTACCATACAGGTAAGCAGAGTTGGGTATGATGCGTTACACACAATAAAAGTTACTGTATTCCAATTATTTTTCCTGGTAACGCAGTAATGTAATGCTTATATGATAAATTAAGGCCTTTGTAATTTGATTACAGTTACTAATGACCCCAAAGAACTAGTTATAGACCGATCTCGAATCTCCCTTTTCTGCCCAAGATACTAGAAAAGGTAGTATCCTCACAATTATATTCCTTCTTAGTAAAAAAAAAAAAACATATCTGTGAGGAATTCCAGTCAGGATTTAGACCATATAACAGAGTTACAAATGACCTGCTCTTATCATCTGATCATGGTTCTAGCTCTCTATTAGTTCTATTGGATCTTGGTGCTGCGTTTGACACGACTGACCACAACATTCTTTTGCATAGACTTGAACACTTTGTTGGCATTAATGGAAGTGCATTAGCATGGTTTAAAATCATACTTATATGACCGCCATCAATTTGTAGCAGTGAATGAAGATGTATAATATCGATCACAAGTGGAGTATGGAGTACCTCAAGGCTCAGTACTAGGGCCGCTACTCTTCATGCTTTACATGTTACCCTTGGGAGATATCATCAGGAAACATGGTTTTTTCTTTCACTGCTATGCTGATGATAATCAGCTCTATATTTCTTTGCGGCCCGGTAAAACACACCTATTTGAAAAACTAATGAAATGCATAGTCGATATAAAAAAAAAACTGGATGACGAGTAATTGCTTACTGCTAAATTCTGAAAAAAAAAACAGGTGTTTAAAAAAAACATTTTGAAAAAACATTTTTCCATCTCAAAAATATATCTAAATTACGGCCTATGCTCTCAATGTCAAATGCAGAAATGTTAATCCATGTATTTATGTCCTCAAGGTTATTGTAATGCTTTATTGGGTGCTTGTTCTGCAAGCCTAGTAAACAAAATACAGCTAGTCCAAAATGCAGTAGGAAGAGTTCTCACTATAACCAGGACCATATTAGCCCAGTCCACACTGCACTGGCTCCCTATCAAACATCGTATAGACTTTAAAATATTGCTTATTACTTATAAAGCCCTGAATGGTATAATCCTCCACGTCCAATGCGTTCTCAAAACTCAGGCAATTTGATAATACCTAGAACATCAAAATCAACTGCGTGGCTAAATACATTAAAGGATTTTTATGCTGCATTACTTAGGTAAACCGGAACTGGGAACACTTCCTATAACATCTGATGTAGTTGCTACATCATTAAACTAATATTACCGTAGATGCCATTCTTCTGTTTCTCTCTCATTCCTAGGTCACCAAAGCCACCAGATCCAGTCTGTGTCCAGATCAGAGGGTCACTGCAGTCACCCGGATCTAGTACGTATCCAGACCAAATGGTGGATTAGCACCTAAAAAAGCACCTCTACAGCCCTGAAAGACCGCGGAGACCAGGACAACTAGAGCCCCAGATACAGATCCACTGTAAAGACCTAGTCTCAAATGACCACAGGAAACAGATGATTCTTCTGCACAATCTGACTTTGCTGCAGCCTGGAATTGAACTGCTGGTTTCATCTGGTCAGAGGAGAACTGGCCCCGAATTGAGCCTGGTTTCTCCCAAGGTTTTTTTTTCTCCATTCTGTCACCGATGGAGTTTTGATTCCTTGCCACTGTTGCCTCTGGCTTGCTTAGTTGGGGTCACGTCATTTACAGCGATATCGTTGACTTGATTGCAAATAAATGCACAGACACCATTTAAACTGAACAGGGATGACATCACTGAATTCAATGATGAACTGCCTTTTTGCATTATTGACACACTGTTTTCCTAATGAATGTTGTTCAGTTGCTCTGGCGCAATGTATTTTGTTTAAAGCACTATATAAAGGTGAATTGAATTGACTAATGTCAATTAAATGTTATACTTAAGTTACAAATGCAGTGTGAAAAATATGAAGTAAAAATCATGTTTTGCGCATCGATATTCCCTTTGAAATTGAAAGCAGTGACATTTGTTTGGAATTCGTGCTCTGCATTTAACCCATCCAAGAGTCCACACACACAGCAGTGAGAAGTGAACACACCCCCAGAGCAATGGGCAGCTATATCTCCAGCACCCAGGGAGCAACTGGGGGTTCAGGGACTTGCTCAAGTGCACTTCAGCCATTGTATTGAGGGTGGAAGAGAGCGCGGTTCATTCACACCCTCCCACATACAACTCCTGCCAACACCAAGACTCAAATCATTGACCTTCAGATAACTAGTCCAAGTCTCTAACCATTAGGCCACAGCTGCCGCTAACTTCAATAAATTATTGGAGATTGCGAGCTAAAACACAGATGACTCCTACAACATTTAGGCCCTGTGTACACTTGGTATCAATATGCATTTTGAGCAATCAGATCAAGTGGACAACGCTAAATACAGGCGTAAACGAGGTGTGAAATGTCTTGAGCTTGCCCACTTTCAGAGGTACTTGAAAACCCATTAGAGTAGACCACTTTCATGGTGTAAATGCTGGTCAAATGAGTTCAAAAGACTTCCTACTACAAGTGTAATCATTGCGAGACATACACGCTCTTAAACTTTGACAGGTCGAAACGAAAGCAGCTGCTCTCCACATTTTTCTCTTTTGTCTAATTTTGCAAAAGTGTGAAACTTGTCTCAGCTTGTGTCTTCCATTGCTCTGAAATATCTCAAAAAGCCCATTCATATACATGAACAAAACTTTGTGCAGCATGTTTGCCTGCGATTTAGTTAGAAAACGTAAAAACTCTCGCTCGTGTTTTGACCAAATGATAACCTCTCAGTCTCTCTTGAAACCAACAAGGAAGTGACTAAAACTGCAACTCATCAACTGGCCACAAGAGACTGGCTCCAAAAGGGAGTCATTGTCCCATAGACCTCCCCATGTTAAAACACCCAACTTTGCAGCAGAAGAAAAATGTTAACAGCTTGGTACAAAAAGTGGGTATGATCTATATAGATAATTTGATGCCTTCATGACAACTGTGGGGGTGGGGTATTTTTATTTATAATCATCCAATTAAATCATATTAAGCCTTAAAGTTCTGCATAATTAGGGCGTGGCTACTTGAATGACAGGTCAGTTGCTGCTTTGCCCAACAAAAGGCAAAAGAATGAGATCCTCCTCTGGATTAAGCCGCGTTGCATCGCATTCTTCTGGGGTAAATTCTAGGCTTATTCCTCACAGTGCGTCTTCCAAAAATGAAAAGTAGCTGAAATTAACTTGAATCTTTCTTTGTTTACTGATCTTGATTTGCACATCTCAAGCCTGATTTAGCGGGGATGATTATTTTACAGCACACAATGTACATGGGTGGGATCACATTATAGGTGAGCTCAGACGGGAAAGACTGTAACCAGCGTTGGTTTCACATGGATTATTTTATCAGAATATTTGTTTTCAACATGACTTAATTCAAGAAAGACACTTCAAGCTTTCTTTAGATATGTAATTTTTCATTTATTTTAGTGACTCATTTAAGGAAGGTTTACGGAGACTGAGAATGCAGAAAGCACACCCTATATTTTTTTCTTTATTTTACAAAAGCAAAAAAAAAAAAAGGTTCTCTTTAAATTGTAAGTGTATACAAATAAGACTCATAGTTTTTCGGTCAATATTAAAGAAAGAACTGAGTTTCACTTTGTATTTTGTATTGTGTTTCTAGGTTTGATAAAGTAAACTTGAAAGTAACTTAAAAGTATTCCACTACATATTACCAATTACTACTTTTTAAATGCAGTAATCAAATTACAATGATAAAAGTAATCAGATTACTAATTACTTTCGAGTAACTTACCAAACACTGCAAGTAAGCATGTACCTGGTAGCGTTGTATGCGCTCCTGCTTTATTTGCTCAAACTTGCGCTTGAGTTCTCCCTGCCTCTCCAGTCTTTTCTGAGCTCTGCCCACATACAGTACTCTGCCATTCAGCTCTTTGCCGTTCATCTCAGTTACTGCCTACCACAGATAGAGAAAAGGCTTCAGTCTTCAGATCTACTCACACATACTGCAACATATGTTTTCTTACCCTCCTTGCATCTCCGTGGCTTTCAAAGTTGACAAATCCAAAGCCACGAGACTGTCCGCTTTCATCCGTCATCACACACACGCTAAGGGTCTTACCTGTGAACCATTGCCAGCTTTAAAAGAAGCAGAATCAACACTCCTAATGAAAAGTGCTTGATGAATTCTAGATCTTAAATCAAAGTTTAAAACCCCTGCTGATACTTTTAGTGCATTTGCATATTTAACACTACATTTCCAAACAATGTCTTTACAAAAAAAAAAAAAAACACTATTGAAACTGCTTACCAAATTCAGAGAAGATGCCCTTCAGTTTCTCACGGTCAATATCTTCACTGAAGTTCTTAATATACACATTGGTGAACTCCATGGCTTTAGCGCCAAACTCGGCCTCACGCTCCTTGCGAGACTTAAAATGCCCTACAAAACTGCAAATGCAGATTAAACGTCATTTACTTTTGTGAATATACTGAGATTGAATTATTGCAGAAAGTACACTTGCAAGAAAAAGCGAATACAAAATACTCAAGAAATAGAAAACCATTCAAAATTTATTCAATACTATACCAAATAATAATAAAAGATAAGTGTATACACAAATACATGTACATCTGTCCATAAATGATCAAATAGGAATGATAGAACTAGCATAATGTTTTGTCCTTGCTTTGAATAATGTGAAATTACTTCACTGGTTGGTGGAAAAAGATCAAGGAGAGGATGAGGAAGTCTAGATTACAGAACTGTGTGTCCTTTAATAAAAACAATAGTTAATGAAGGGCTTTTTGAGCCAATGAATTTAATTGAAAAACAGATCGTTGACATCTTGATGTTGTGTGTTTGCGGACAGCCCTAGGCCCCGTCCACACGGAGACGGCGTTTACCCCAATCAGACCTTTTTTTTCCTCGTCTCAAGAAATATCCGAATCCACACGAAACCGCAAAATGATGTGGTATACATGCCAGACCAGTATGTGGCGCTGTATTCTGCCACAGAGATGCACTAAAAATGGCGAAGACTTGGACTATGCTCATAAACCTTGCACGTGGTACACAAACGAATATGGAACAATACATTTATTAATCTTTGTTAATGTAAGTGAATAAAAAGACAATCGTTCAGTGTTTGTTCATGTTTATGTTGCTGTTACGTGACGTAGAGGTGTCTGACTAGGGGGAGACGTGGGCTTATGATGACATAGTTTCAGAAAGTATACAGATTAGCCGTCCAGACGAAAACGCAAAGACGGCATTTTCAAATTTATCCACTCTGGGACCCAGTTTCAAAAAATAGCTGTTTCACCTTCCGAAAACGCCGGATCCGTGTGGACGAAGTGCCTATCCGATAAAACATTTGTGCGTATTCACAGAAACACGTCTCCATGTGGACAGGGCCCTAGTTTTTCCCTTGCTCTCTGGTTGAGAACCACTGGTGTCAATACTTACACTTTGCGATCATTCAGAAGCATGCCATTCATGGTCTCAATGGCTCTGTTGGCTGCTTCTTGAGTCTCAAAGTGCACAAACCCATAACCTTTTGAGCCATTCTCATCACAAACCACCTAGGAAGAAAAACACAGTTAGATTGTAAATTATTTCAATCAACTATAATAAAAACTGCCTTTAACAATAAACACACACACACACAGTAATAAAAACAGATTTACCTTGCATGACAAGATGTTACCAAAGGCAGAAAAGGTGTCATAGAGAGCCTTGTTGTCAATAGACTCATCCATGTTCTTGATGAAGATGTTTCCCACACCAGACTTTCTCAGACCTGGATCTCGCTGTGACCACATGATCCTGATTGGACGACCCTTGATGACTTCATAGTTCATTGTGTCAAGAGCACATTCCGCTTTAATGTGGAGAAAAGTGAGATTTACCATTAAGAGAAGTGCTTGAATCACTAAAAGTGGCGACCAGTTTGGGTAATTCATTATTATTAAAATGCAATTCATCTAAAATACATTCAATAAATAAATTCAATTAATTCAAATCACTGTTCTTGTTTTCTAAATTCCAGAACAGAGCTGCAAGAGCATTCTCGATTCAATTTGCAACACCCTAGTAAGAGTGTGCTCACCATCAGCAGGCTGCTGGAAATTGATGTAAGCATATCCTAGGGATCTCCGTGTAATGACATCACGGCACACACGGATGGACATGATCTGACCAGCAGGAGAAAACTTCTGGTACAGCATGGCCTCGGTGATATCAGGATGAAGGTCACCGACATAAAGAGAGGCTAATGGGTATGCTGGTCCACTGCTATTCATCCTTCAGACGCACTCTGCAAAAGAGCATCTTATGATCAGAGAAACTTGAAATATCACTTGTTACATTGTTCTGAAAGTACAGCTGTTAGTTGTTAGTTAAGTTTATGTCCATTAAATGAAATGAACAGATACAGATTTTGATTTTAATAATATATTAGTAAATGTTGAAATTAATACTATGATAACTAAATACTTTGGAAGTATTTTTCATTGTTGTTTCATGTTTACTAATGTAGTTCATGTTAACAGCAGGAATCTTACTTTGAAATGTTGGGGAAAAGATAATAAGATTGGTAGGAGCACAAATAGGCCTACACAGATTCCTGAAGCCGATTTAAGGCTACGGGAATGCCTTCGTCCTCACGAGGATTACATTTAGTTCAGTTCATTTAAAATTGTTAAAACGCGCAAAAGAACAACACATGATTTGTTGCTCCGCGTTCAGTGCCATTAGGGTTATTTATAGAAGCCTATATGAAAAGACCATATCTGTGAATCCTTATTTGGGCACTCGCCAGCAATTGTGGCTGATGGGCAAAAAGTAAAAATAGCTACCTTTAAAGTGCATTATTAAAACAAAATGGGCGAAAGGTAAAAATAGCTACATTTAAAGTGCATTATTAAAACTAAAGCCCTCTGAGGAAACAATGTTAGTTAAAATTACCTGCTGTAATGTGGAGCACATAAGCATATCCTTCAGTGTAGCTGCAAGCGGGCTCCACCCCGTTGGGACTGTTTTTGTGCGACTTTAATTATTACCGAGGAACACCTGTCATTTGTAACGCGCTCCATTGTGTATCAATTAAAATCCATCTGTGAGAAGAATCAAGTATCCCAGAGTGCAGTCTGGACGATGGGGCGGGGCGACACGTTGGGGCGGAGCGACACGTGTCGCCCCGCCCACCTCAGCGGTTATTGGTTTATGATTAAGATGAGCTTATTGGTGTACAGATGAGTGACGATTTTACAGCTTATTGGTATAGAGAATTATGACGCTATTAGCAGGATTGGAATGCGGAAGTAGACACTAAGATGAATAAACTTTTAATATAAATTAAAAAGTGAATATACATGTTGTGTTTTTGCATTTATTGTTGCATTTCCACAACATCCCGTATAAATACAAAGAGTTTTGGATTACGACGAACAGAATAAAAATAAATGGTCTACTCCCTCAATGGCTGTAGTGTAGACGCTACCTCGGCATTACTCGCTGGTTTGAAAATGACACGGCAATATTATGCGAAGTATGGTTACGTAGATAGTCATGGAGTACCTTGATTTATATATTCAAATTATATATATATACATATATGTGTGTGTGTGTGTGTGTGTATATATATATATATATATATATATATGTGTGTGTGTGTGTGTGTAACAAATTGTCACCAGTCTCTGAACGTCACCAATAATATTCTGAACATTCCCTTGGCCCCTACGAAAATTTACCATGGTTCTGCTACAGTAACTATAGTAAAACTATGGTGTTTTTATAATTACAGCTCACAGTAATTAATGTGCCAACAAATATTTTTACTACAATAAATCCATGGTTACTTTTTGCAAGGAAGGAACTATACAGGTTCTAAAGAACTTGCCCAAAAACACTTGTTACTTTCTGTTATTTGTTTTCTGAACTGCACTACTGAAAACCTCATTAATCCTCACAATCCTGTCACAACTAAACTAAGAATCCATTATGAGCAATGCATAGCAAATCATGTTATCATCAAATATGAGAAACCTTAAAGAATGATAGACTGATGTAAATGACTGAAACCTGTTGTCATGCACGTGTTTTCCATAGCTTTTTTATTAAAACATTATACAGTGCAAAGTTTAACTTTAAATTACATCAATTAATAATCAAAACCAGTTGATCTCAGCCCATTCTCTATTTCCCTTCAATGAACTTAACACACAAATGTGTTTCATGCCGCAAAAAAAACAAAAAAACAAACAAACAGTCCTTGGAACAAAATCCTATGTAAACAAAAGCCCAGAAGATCACCACGCCGGTCTCTTCCCTGTACCCTGGTGGGTTAAACTTGAAAAGGGCTCTGCACTGCAAGCGATGCTGTACATCCATCTGAACTCGTTCCGGTCAGGAGACAGGAGGACAATTCTTCCAGTTGGCCACAACTTATAGTGTAAAGACAAAATACATGAAAGATAATAATAATAATACAAAAAAAGTTTAACAGCCTTCTACTACAAAATTCAATTGGAGAATGAGCATTAAACGGGGAAATCTTACTCTCTAGCCAGGCAAACTGTGCCGCTTTCCGAAAAACTTCGGAGCACAACCCTAAACCATCTGCAAACCAGAGAAAGTGTCAAATATGCAGAGTCACCCGCCGACAAAATAACTTCCCTGAGGATTTCCAGTGGAAGCTGTTGAATCAAAAACATACATAGGTTTATTTATACATGTATATAAAAGTTATTAAACATTATATAAACACTGAATACAGACAACCTTGCTTTAAAACTCTCATTAAAAACTCTATAGATTGTTGTCACAACTGCATACTCATTCTTTTATAATAACACTAATAAAATGTTAATATATACAGTATTGTGCAGAAGTATTAGTGTTAGTATTTTCACATTGAAAAATCACATTGAAAAAAAAAACTGTTTTAAGCCAATTATTTATATCTTTTGCTGTTGTGTGTCAGTAGGATATATTAGTTTACATTTCCACACATTCATTTTGCCATTAATTGTAATAATCCAGTGAGATATTTGTATATATTTGTATGCATGATCCACATGAAGATCTTTTACATTGAATATAAATATTTCTATCTTATATGGTGAACAAAATCCACATTAGATCGCAAACAGAAGTTATTTAAAAAACTTGCTGCTGTCTGAAAATGAATTAAGCTGAAATGTTTTTAAATGTCTTTGATGCTGATGTTAACTGATAGTTATATATTAAATAATCCACAGTATTGACCAATATAGTACTTGTACATAATACCAATTTCACATCTGAACAACTATGTAGCTGTAATAACTAAAATACCTCTGCATGTACACACATATGTAATTATTAGTTCTTAATGAATGTAATAACCTGCTTTGCTGGACTATGCCTGAAGACATGGTGAATGGTGAAGTTCCTCCCCTCAGTGGTTGAGCTCTAAAAGAACAAATGTCAAGATGTATATTGTATATTGCTAGATATAGTACAGAGTAATGTTTCATGTAGCAACATTCAAACAGCTACATACATTTGCGGAGTAAAGCTGTCCAGGAGAACAGAACACCACCACCTCCTGATCATGTCATCCTGAAAAATAATAATAATAATAATATACACACAAAAATCATGCATGTCTGTTCAAATAACTTGACAAATGTGATGCCATACCTCTGTAAAATCGAACCTATGAACTAAAGCCATGTACAGAGTGTACTGTTACAATCCACAAAGAACAATACAATGAGCAATTTATAACAATTATTAACAATAATTATTCAAATTGAACGTACCATGGATAAATAAATGATCGAACATCGCATTTCATATTATAAGATATTTACACAACCACTTTTACTCACCTCAAGCAATCAACGGAATAGCGTTATTACTCTGCTGCTGTAGTTGCCACCGTTCTGTTTGTTTCAACGCAAACTGCCCCCTGCTGGCTCGGAGGAAAATGTCAAAGGCGGGGAAAACAAATATGGGCGGGGCGACACGTGTCGCTCCGCCTCGAAGTGTCGCCCCGCCCCATCGTCCAGACTGCACTCTGGGGTTACTCAGAAGAATTGCCTTTCCGTGTTGTTCCGCGAAAGAAAATAGTTCCTGCATGTGAACTCACACTGTCTTTTGATTTGGCTATTTAAGTTACTATCTATGTAAAATCTTAACTTTTTTGATCCACTTCAAAGGTTGACTACTATATTTAGCACATTCTTCCGGTTTTTGGGCTTTCTGGTCATCTTTCTACATTTGAAGCCTAGTGGTGAAAAAGCGTAATGCTGGGTGAAAATACAGGCTTCATGGGCAGAAGCATCATATTGACAGTATTCCACACACACCATATAAGCAAGTGTAGGTAACAAAATAAAGAATTATACATTTAAACATATTAAACACAGAACACTTAATATAGCCTACACACTATATAAACAATATGCAGGGTGAGAAATACAGCAAGTGCAAATGGATCGTCAGTGTACTGTAATGAAATGTTTGCAACATATAGTGAAAGTGAAAAGTGAAAGTCATGACATTTGACAAGTACGTTAACCCATACTCGGAAATGGTGCTGTGCATTTAACCCATCCAAGTGCACACACAAAGCAGTGAGAAGTGAACACACACCCGGAGCAGTGGGTCCTATATATACAGTGCCTGGGGAGCAACTGGGAGTTCAGTGCCTTGCTTAAAGGGATAGTTCATCCAAAAATCTAAATTATGTCATTAATAACGAGTCAATGTTTCGTTCATTATCTGCCTCGGCTCGGTATTCATCTTCAGTTCTCTCTTCACAGCAGTTCAGTCAGTGTAGCGTAGGGCACCAAGTGCTGAGGGGGTATCAAAAATAGCCTAATGATTTTTTTTTATTTAAATGCCGGTATTATTTCATTAGCCTATAGAAATATTAGGCACATTTTAGCCATGTATATGTAACAAAAAAGGGGGAACAAGAAAGATATTTAATAATTGCTCTAGTCTAGTCCGGTCTAGTCTAGAAAGTACGTGAAATGTGCTGCATGTGCGTGCTGCTGCTAATCGTAATGCGCCTCGAACTTGCTGACGTTAATGTTAGCATCAGCAAACTATGTTATTATAACTTACGATATAAAGACGTGTTTCCGCGCGTCTGGAGGTCTCGCAGCACAGTAGACGCGAATTCTCCTAATTTGCGCATCCAGTTACAAGAGATTCTGAGTTATGAAAAGGACCATTGCAAGCTGATAGCGACCGGCTTTTGTGGTGGAAAATTGGCAGTAATACCCCCACCTTGCGCAGCTGTAGCCTACCTGAGTGTCCTGGGACATCAGTGCGGTTGGAGCGTGTCTTCTCAACAGCTGGACATATAGTGAATAAAAAACGCTCTTCTCTGGACCCCGAAAATTTTGCCATGAAACTTCATGCCAATAAATAAGAAATATTGCTGACTTGAGTTTTTCCAGCTCTCTGTACTTTCGTCCATTTATTGACGTTGAAAAAGGAAACGTCTTTTTTTTAGAAAACCGATTTTACAATAGATTCAATGAACACTTATGTCTTAAAAATCGAAAATGATTTTTTCACAAAAGTGACAGCCCTAGTACTTATTGATGATTATTTAATTTAATCTTTTCAAAGTGACATTGAATTTGCAAAAAAAAAAAAAAGTCTGGATTATTTTGATATTTTTTTTATTTTGCTATTCTGTTGACTGTTTACAAAGTCAGCAAAGCTGTGAAGATTTTCTTTCTCTTTTTAGTGTTCTTAAGTTTTATACTGTGATGCTGCTATTGTGTGTTATTGGTATTGAGTTATGTTTGGTAATAAAAAGTTAAACTGGCAAAAACAAACGTTTTTATTTTTCTTTCTCGGGGTCGGGGTGGGGGGCATCATAAAGGAATTATGCTTAGGGCACCAAAATGGCTAGCAGCGGCACTAAGTGTACTGTTTGAGTACATGAATTACTCCGGGATATTGGTTTGTTTGAACTCAGAGCCACATTAAAAAAGTGAACAGCTTAAGTCATTTGTGGATTAATGCTTATTGGAGATGCAAACCGTTTAAAATGATTCAGTTCGATTTGGTGAACTGGTTCAAAAAGATCCGGTTACATCGAATGATTAGTTCATGAACCGGATATCACAAACTGCTTTGTTTTGAACTCTCTTACAACAGACATGGAAGAGAAGACAATGCTGAATAAAGTCGTAGTTTTTGCTATTTTTGGACCAAAATGTATTTTCGATGCTTCAAAAAATTCTAACTGACCCTCTGATGTCATATGGACTACTTTGATGATGTTTTTATTACCTTTCTGTACATGGACAGTATACCGTACACACAGTTTCAATGGAGGGACTGAGAGCTCTCGGACTAAATCTAAAATAGCTTAAACTGTTTTCCAAAGATGAACGGAGGTCTCACGTGTTTGGAACAACATTTAGTTGTTATTGAGTTATTGATCATAATTTTGATCTTTGGGTGAACTATCCCTTTAAGGGCTCTTCAGCCATGGGTATTGAGGGTGGAAGAGAGCGCTGTTCCTTCACTCCCCCGCACCTACAACTCCTGCCAGCACCGAGACTCAAACCTGCAACCTTCTGGTTACAAGTTCAATTTTCTAACCATTAATAAATAAATAAATAAATAAAATAAAAACTAACTTACTTTTTTCTTTACTTTTTGCGAAAAAATATAGCAACAAACTGTACAATTTCTGTATTTCTTACTTCTTTTTCGCAAAAAGTCAAGAAAAAAGCTAATTAGTTTAATTACTAATAATTTATTTATTAAGGGGCAGCTGTGACCTAATGGTTAGAGAATTGGACTTGTAACCAGAAGGTCTTATTTATTTATTTCTGAGTCTGGAGGAAGAGAGGAGAGGCACACAATCCATGTTGCTTGAGGTCCACTGAGATTTCTGAGGTCCAAGGTCAACGCAGCCATATACCAGTAAGATTTAGAGCACTTCATGCTTCCTGCTGCTGAGATGCAGATTTCATTTTCCAACAGGACTTGGCACCTGCACACAGTGAAAGTGACGTGACATTCAGCCAAGTATAGTGACCCATACTCAGAATTCATGCTCTGCATTTAACCCATCCGAAGTGCACAAAAGCAGAGCAGTGAACACACACACACACACACACACACACACACACACACTGTGAACACACACCCGGAGCAGTGGGCAGCCATTTATGCTGCGGCGCCCGGGGAGCAGTTGGGGGTTCGGTGCCTATCTCAAGGGAACCTATGTCGTGATATTGAAGGTGGAAAGATCACTGTACATGCACTCCCCCCACCTACCAGAGACTCGAACTCACGAGACTCGAACTAACAACCTTTCGATTGCCAGTTCTACTCTCTAACCATTAGGCCACGACTTCCCCGTACTGGTGCCAAAACTACCAGTACCTGATTTAAAGACCTTGGTATCCCTGTTCTTAATTGGCCAGCAAACTCGCCTGACCTTAACCCCGTAGAAAAAATTATGGGGTATTGTGAAGAGGAAGATGCGATATGCCAGACCCAACAATGCAGAAGAGCTGAAGGCCACTATCAGTTCATACTTTTCAGTTGGCCAAGATTTCTAAAAATCCTTTCTTTGTATTGGTCTTAAGTAATATTTAAATTTTCTGAGATACTGAAATTGGGATACTTCTTAGTTGTCAGTTATAATCATAAAAAAAAAAGAAATAAACATTTGAAATACATCAGTCTGTTTGTAATGAATTGAATATTATATAAAAGTTTCACTTTTTTAATGGAATTAGTGAAATAAATCAACTTTTTGATGATATTCTAATTATATGACCAGCACCTGTATATGGTGCACCCCTAATTGATGAATGGGACGAGACCTGGTTGAGCTGCACTAGAGAAGACAACGAGTTTTATCACTATGTTGGAGACATGCTACTTGTAACACACACTGGCCCAGCTAATCAGAATCAGAATCAGAATCAGAATGAGCTTTATTGCCAGGTATATTTACACATACGAGGAATTTGTTTACGTGACAGAAGCTCCGCAGTACAACAGAATGACAGCGACAGAACATAAAACACATAATAAAAGAATAAAAAATACAAATATGTAGACAGTGAATGACAATATACAAATGACAATTGTAGGCAGGTATATTACAAAGTGAAGTTATGTATGTACATATATATTGTGTGCAAAATTTAAGTGTATACTAAGTATGTGTGTTAGATAAATAAAGTGTGTGTATATAAATATAAAGTGTAGTGTGTTCGCCATTATTGTCAGCTGTTCATAAGATGGATTGCCTGAGGGAAGAAACTGGTCCTGTGTCTGGTCGTTCTAGTGCTCAGTGCTCTGTAGCGTCGACCAGATGGCAACAGTTCAAAGAGGGAGTGTGCTGGATGTAAGGGGTCCAGAGTGATTTTGACAGCCCTTTTTCTCACTCTGGATAAGTACAGTTCTTGAATAGATGGGAGAGTTGAACCGATGATTCGCTCAGCAGTCCGGACTACCCTCTGTAGTCTTCTGAGGTCAGATTTAGAAGCTGAGCTGAACCAGACAGTTACTGAAGTGCAGAGGATGGATTCGATGATGGTGGAGTAGAACTGTTTCAGCAGCTCCTGTGGCAGGTTAAACTTCCTCAGCTGGCGGAGAAAGTACAACCTCTGCTGGGCCTTTTTTACGATGGAGTCAATGTGAATGTCCCACTTCAGGTCCTGAGAGATAGTGGTGCCCAGGAACCTGAATGACTCCACTGCAGTCACAGTGCTGTTCATGATGGTGAGTGGGGGGAGTGCAGGGGGGTCTCTCCTGAAGTCCACGATCATCTCCACTGTTTTGAGGGTGTTAAGCTCCAGGTTGTTGAGACTGCACCAGACAGCCAGCTCTTTTACCTCCTGTCTGTAAGCAGACTCGTCACCGTCCTGAATGAGGCCGATGAGTGTGGTGTCATCTGCAAACTTCAGGACTCATAACCAAACTCATATTTCAGAAGGCAGGCCTTCATTTGATACGAGACTATTCAGAGGATAGAGGTGTTGTCATAATGTAAAATATTAGAAAAATAACAACCTAGAATGAGATCCTGGTCTAGTACACCCCAAAACAAAATCAAGACTTTGTAAAAGAGCATAATAGAACCCCTTTAAAACATTTTCTATTGCCCAAAAGAAAACTGGATCAGGGCCCGTATTCACAAAAAAAAAGTATTTTACAACTAAGAGTTCTAAATAGCAGTAAAGGTTTTCTTTGAAAACCTATTCACAAAGCTGTGTAGATTTCTTTTTCATTTTTATATGGAATAGAGAGAAGTCTTAGGGGCGGGGTTGATCTCGTGGTTATGGATGATGTCAGCATGCTTACTAACTATACACACAATGTTTGGCTTATAGTCTCTGTCAGAGATTTATTAATAGAAATATTATAGAACATGATTTTGCCATATATAAAGATTTAAAAATAAGAATGTTACCACATTCAAAAAAAGATTTTAAATGCCGGTTGTCTCTAATTTAACAAGTATATGTTCAGCCACTTGTCTGCCTCTTACATGTCTGCTTCTCATAAAAAATTAAATGTATATGCATATAAACAGCCTTTAATTAACGGAGTAGAATAATCATGGATGGTAGTACTACATTATTTTATATATATATATATATATATATATATATATATATATATATATATATATAATAAAACAGGACGGAAGATCAGTTGTTACTTCTTGCCCAACTGGTTAATGAAAACAAGGATGTAATCAAAGGAAAATGTAGAGTTGGGATAACCTCCAAACCAATGGCAATACCTTTTTATAAGGTCATTGTCATCAGATTTTTCTAAAATGTTTACATTCAGAGGCAGATCGCTGGCAACAGCCAATTCAAGATAGTTAGTGACTTTTAGAAGTCCTCTCCACTACTCCTAACCTTTAACAGATTTAGGAGCTAGTTTTAGAGCTAAAACGCTTTGTCAAATACTCTGGTGAGTAAAAAGTCTTACATTTAGGATTGACCTGATCATTATTTTTTAGATATTCTCCTAAATCGGCGAGTTATAGCCTTAAGATGTTTTGTGAATACAGGCCCTGGTAAGTAGCCTAAATAATCTAACAAAAGAAAAGTGTTAAATCATTTGTTTGGTCACGAGTTGTAGTTTTACTGTTCGGCAGCCGCAGCATTGATAGGTGGCATGACCGTGACGAGTCCCATGACGTCAGCGGGCCTGAAGGCGGAAGTAAGTCAATCAACAACTGAACACGGAACAGCGACTGACGTTATTATCAGTAGCGTCTAGAAACACACCGACTCGGAGGGATTTTTTTTTGTAGGTTTCGCAAAAGACAAAGCAATATGTCCGTATTCGGCAAATTGTTTGGCGGTGGGGGGAAAGGAGGCAAAGGCCCGAGCCCACAAGAAGCGATCCAGAAACTCCGTGAGACAGAAGAGATGTTAACCAAGAAACAAGAGTATTTAGAGCAAAAGATTGATGCGGAACTGTTAACAGCAAAGAAAAATGGCACAAAAAACAAACGAGGTATGTATTTTAAACCCAGCCTTCCTGTGATAAGGATCATAGGTATCTTAAATAACTTTTAAAAGAAAGCTTCTTTTCTCTCGGCCCACCTGTCGTGGATTTCAGTGATGTTAGCTACACCCCTGCGACACTCGCCTTGAACTCACTGACATACAAACCATGAAGTCAGTTAATTAATATAACTCTTATGTCAGGTACGATACGCGGTCAATGAGCTAAATTCAAGAGTTGGACTAAATAAAGGATTGCGTTTCATATCACTTAGTTACGTCTGATTAGTGTCATGTGGTGTGTTGTGAAATAACAGCCATTGACAGAGAACTTAATCGAGTTTTTTTTTTACCTTAACCAAACATCCCACATCTCTTGTTTGTGAATGGTTCAATCTGAATCTTTAATCTCAACTTTGTTGATTAGCTTAGAAAAAAGTTAAGATATAGTGTGAGTGCGTGTAATATATAATTTATTTTGTGCATGTCTGTTATCCCTTTTTTTAAGCTGCCTTACAGGCCCTTAAAAGAAAGAAGAGATATGAGAAGCAACTGGCTCAGATAGATGGCACTCTCTCCACTATTGAGTTCCAGCGAGAAGCATTAGAGAATGCTAATACAAACACAGAAGTGCTTAAAAACATGGGCTTAGCTGCCAAGGCCATGAAGACGGCGCATGAAAACATGTAAGATGCCCGAGTAAAATTGCCTATTGAATCTGTATCCCAGAATACTGTTAGTGATGTGTAAAAATATAAATTGATTTGATATTATTGATTGTTGTCAGGGATCTAGACAAAGTGGACGACCTCATGCAGGACATCACAGAGCAGCAGGAGCTGGCACAGGAGATCTCTGATGCCATTTCAAAGCCTATAGGTTTTGGAGAAGACTTTGATGAGGTGAGTTGAGACAAAGGGAGCGAACTTGTGATGTTTGATGCACACTAAAGTTGCATTCAAGAATTTGAATCCCCTTACAAAAAATCCCCTATTTTCAGTATGGTGTTCAAAGTTTCGTGACAGAACTTGTTAGGATTTTAAAATATCAAGCAGAGAAGCATTGTGTCTTAAATAAAAATTATTTAGATTCTACATTATTTTAAGAAAACTTATGATACTGATCCTTTGAATCCCAGATGTTTTTGCTCTTTGGATAATCTTGTAAAGAACATCATTATGTTTAAAGATTTAAATAAACATTATTGTTTCATTTAAACTTAAAAACAAACAAACAAAAAAACAGCAAAATTAAACACATTTACCTGACTGGACCTGTATTTTTTAGAATGGTATTATCGAACTCTATGATTAAGTTGAAATGCTTGATAATACGTCTTATATAGATGTATCACTTCAAATGCAGTTTTACAGATGTGGACCGAACAATGCAATTCTTTCTCTTTCTAGGATGACCTTTTGGCGGAATTAGAGGAGTTGGAACAGGAGGAGCTGGACAAGAACCTGCTGGAAATTGGTGGCACAGAGGATGTCCCTCTGCCCAGTGTGCCTTCAGTCCCATTACCCAAGAAACCTGTCGGTTTGTATCATGCTGTTCAGTACATATCAACATAATAAAAACAGATACTTTTATATATATATATATATATATATATATCTCACAAACTACTTTCAGTTTTTTACATATGAGACAATACATGTGAAATTGGACTTGAAAAGTGGAGTACACTATTAGAAAGACATCTTGAGAGTTGTAAACCCTTATAACTATTTGCCTTTGTGTTTCTCCAGCCCAAAAAAAGAGAGAAGAGGAGGATGAGGATGACATGGAAGAACTCAAGGCATGGGCCATGTGAATGTATCCAATCTGAGAGACTCTTGTTGCTCATCGCGGTTGGCCTGGGCAGGCGAACTTTCAGAGGGTTAACACTACAAAACAAATTTTACCATAGCTCTTGCAGAGTGGATAAAACAAACCCAGAAAAAGAAAAAAAAACAAGAGTTACAACTGAAATGGATATGAAGCAGGTTAATCTGACAATAAAATCTGATAACATAATATATGAATTGACCCTTAAATGTTTGGCCATGGTTATTTAGGTAATGCATTGTTGTTTCTAATTTTTGCCTCTTTTGATAGAAGTGTTTTTTTGACCTCTCTACTATTCAGAAACTGGTTTTGTTTTGTCATGGAGATACGCATGTTTGCCAATACACAATTTTCATATACATGATCAACACTTTCTCATCTGATATATTAAATATATTTGTTGTTTGTTTCAATCTTTGGTCCCAGTGTGTTCAGTTAAATTAATGTTATTCAAGCACTTCCAACAGCATAAGCTTTTTTTCAGTTTGTTGACCGTGACATTATGGTTTGGTGGCAAATAACAAAATGAAATTACTAACATTAGCTCTACATATACAAACACACATCTATATAAATATATCTGACTGCCCATCATGTTTTGTTTTGGTGCTGCATCCCAATAGTTGCAGAAAATGGCATATTTAATAACAGACCTATTCTATTGTGCTTTTTTTTTCAGGCCTGGTTCATTGATGTGCTGAGGGTTTATCACACAATAGATGGTTGTAATTATACAAAAGCTATGCCATGTTTGTTTTTTCCTTGTATGGGAGCAAATACTTATTTTTGAGATGCAAAAATGCTGTATCTATTCAGGTTGGGGCACATGTGTACATTTGTATGTTTAAAAAAACAAAACAGATGGCTTTTATTTGAGAGATCATTAAACTTGGATTCCTTTTCTCTGGTGTTGTTAGTCTCCTGTAGTATATAGCTTAGTTCTTGTTAAAATTATATATGAAACAATAACTTCTGTCCAACCCTTGCCCTCAAAAGCATATAAATACGTGTCTGCTGTGTTATGTGCCTTAATGAATGGCGTGTCTTTGAATGACTGTGAAATGCCTCATGGTTGACTGATGAAAATTATAAGAGGGGGGCATTGCGTTTGTACTGGATCTAGCTGCTCATTTCACTCTTCATTTTGTTCTTTATTTTACATTCATGTTGGTAAGGGGTGTGGGTGGATTCATGATTTACAATAAAGTACATGACTGTTTGCTTCTGAAAATATCTTATTTGATTAACATTTCGCGTTTCGATTCGCTGTGTTCTATATATGTTTCTGTAAGGAGCTACAAAACAAGCAACAATAATAGTTATAACTATAAATGTAAATCTGAACATAAATCTAGTGTTAGATTGAAATACATCAGCAGTGTCATGCCAAAGTCGCGTAATGTTGTCGTCATAACGATGTAATCATTGGTCGTCGGAAGTACGCTTGCGCGCTGAGCTCGTGCCTGTGCTGATGCAAGATAGTGCATGAGAGCAGGAGTGCTAACCGTATCGACGAGATTTAACAGCAACTTTTGATTCATTCATCATGTCTGAAGATGAGGTATTGTGGTGGTCTATGTGTATTTTTTGTTATTATGGACAGTTGAGTGGAAATATTCTGCTACGTTGTGACTTTTGGCAATAGATTATGAGAGCAGTTAACGTCGTGCTGTGTGGTTGCACGCTTTGACGTCATTGCGATTTTTTTTTAAATAATTCTATTAAATACCAAAACTAAAGTAAATAATACTCAATATTGCTTGACCAGTAAAAAGAGTTGAGCTCAGTGTTGTATCCTTTCAGTACATTGAGGCATGTTTGAGCAAATGAACCGTGTGCGTTATGTGTCCTCAGATTTTATTCGACCCCTCCACAACAAAAAAGAAAAAGAAGAAGAAGAAGCCCTTCATGCTCGACGAGGATGGGGATGGAGAAGAGGTTCAACAGACTGAACAGAAAGAAGCTGAGCCTGAAGCAGCAGAGGAGCGAGAACTGGACCCTGAAGATGACGAAGTCAAGAAAAAGGGTTAGAGGAGTGTTCTGTTCTTCTCTTTTGTCTCTGCGTCTTGGGTTTAGTCAAATGATTCTCAACATGTTTTTAAATCACAAACACAGAACATTTTGTTGCGTGTGTAGAGTTTGCGCACAGTGGTTTCAGGAGTGTACTTTTGGCCGTTTATGACACTGTTTGATCTTCACAGAGACTTCGGATGATTTAGATGATCTGAACTTCTTTAACCAGAAGAAGAAGAAAAAGAAACCGAAGAAGGTGTTTGAAAATGACATTGAGGAGGGCATGAAGGTAATTGTTTTTCTGGAGATCGGAAGGGAATGATGCAATGCACATTAAATGTTTTTCACCACTTGTGTCCAGGCATATGTGACCATATCTTACATTGGGCCTTCTTCATCTTTAACTAGTGCGCTAACATTTGAATGAATTAACCATGTACATCATTAAAAAAATGTAAATAATAATGTGCCCTTGTAATCTTCAAAAACATATTTTCTTGTTCAATACGGCATTTCACGTCTACATCACAACAGCGGAAAAAGATGATCACAGTTTCCGTTTCATACCAGCTTTAATTTAGTGTGTTGCATTATTAATAATTATTATTTCAAGAAATTGGACCCTCCCCAGCTTAATATACTGTATCTACTAATATCTTTAACTACTCTGTATGTACTAACACTTACATGATAAAATGCACTCACTTTGTAGTTACATGTTTTAACATAACATGTATTTTTTTTTTTTTAATACCTTTATGTAATTATATCCGTAATTAATTTCTGTATTTGCCCCACACATAAACCTTTATTCATATCCCACATCAGAAGTGTTTTGCAATGCAACCTAAAGTGCATAGTTAGACACCTCATATAAAGTGGGTCCATTACATTTCCGGTATTGTATTTTATTTAATTTTTTAGCTGTCTTGTATAATGATTCCCAATGTGTCGTCCATTGAGCTTATTTTCTTGTATTGGATAGTTTTTCTAAGGCTGTTGACTCTTTTCATTTTATTGGTGACCAGGAGCTGAAAATTGAGGGAGACCAGCAGGAAATGATGCAGGAGGATGATGAATTTGATCTGATGCTTCCAACTAAAAAAAAGAAGTCAAAAAAAGTGGAATTTGTCGAGGAAAGTGATACTGTGGAAAAGGATGATGGTATGAAGACACTCTTCATTTAATTAGTCTAATTATGCAGCTCAGTAATACTAGATTCTAAATGAAAAATATTTTATTGATGATGATTAAATATTGGATTGTGTGAATTCTTGACCTATATTTTTTTACAGTCATTGAGGATGATAAAAATACAGATGGCGTTACATTCAGTTCACAGTCGGGCCCAGCATGGGCCGGTTCAGAGAGAGATTACACCTACGATGAGGTATGATGATGATTCTTCTTATTCCTCACACATCTGATATACTTTACCCCATTCCAATGGCATTGTTTCCCTTTGATTCAGAGTGTCATTATTTCCATATCTGCATCTTTACAGTTGTTGAGCCGTGTGTTTAACATCATGAGGGAGAAGAATCCTGATATGGTGGCTGGGGAGAAGAGGAAGTTTGTGATGAAGCCACCTCAGGTGGTCCGAGTTGGGACCAAGAAAACATCTTTTGTCAACTTCACTGACATCTGTAAACTGTGAGTATAAACATTTAGTGTCCATGTCTATATGTTTTTTTTTTTGTTTTGTTTTTTTTCAAAATAAATAATATAACATATTAGGGCTGCACGATTATGACAAAAATCATAATTGGCGATTATTCCCTTGAAACTGTAATTGTGATTATTAATTAAGATTATCACAATTTGCACTGAATGATGTTTATACCACTGTTTGATGCAACTGCATGCCGTATTTTTATATAAAAATAAACAAGCTGAAAACACTCTAAAATGGAAAACGTTGCGCTTTTCTGTTGCATTAAGCCACAAAAATGTCAACTATACATCAGATTGGTTTCTTCTTTAAAGAATGAAAAAGTAAAAATATGAATGGTATTATAAATGCTATACTAAAACAAAAATTAAAAAAATGGGAAAAAACCCTTAGGATAACGTAGAAAGAAAAAAAACGCATCTTAAGTAAACAGAATAACATAAGCGGACTTTGACCGATTAATTGCCGTTTTGAACGATTACGTAATTGTGGCAATCATAATTGTAATTGCGATTAGAAATTCGATTAATTGTGCAGCCCTATAACATATGATACATGGGGCAGTTACAAGGCTTTTGTTTTTGGTCCTACCAGTTTATTCAAAAATACATTAAAACATTGAAATACAAAACAAAATGCACTAAAAATTCATACATACAATGATGATGCTAGCAAAGTTTTTTAATTTCTGTTTTTTGGTTTTTGTTTTTTAATACACACAATTTAATACATTCACATGTGGGTGTGAAATAAATAAATAATTAAATTCCTTTTATTTTTTTTATACATAGACACGTTAAGTTGTCATTGACCCATATGTGAATATAACCAAACCAGTCATTCTAGTTTATCGGTGTAGTTTTATCTATTAAACTCTTGCATGTTTGCATTTTCAGGTTGCATCGACAGCCCAAACATCTTCTGGCGTTCCTGTTAGCTGAGTTAGGAACTTGGTGAGCTTTTAATTGCATTTCCAGAATTCTGTCCAATGTGAAATGGAGAGTTCTCCTGTAACGCAAGCAGTGTTTTCTTGCTTCTAGTGGATCCATAGATGGAAATAACCAGCTTGTAATTAAGGGACGCTTTCAACAGAAACAAATAGAAAACGTCTTGAGAAGATATATAAGTAAGTCAAACATTTTGCAATTATGAATTTGCAGTTGGTGTACCAATACATGTATGTCATCTTATTGTGATGTGTGCTTTCGAAATCCTGATTATTGTATTAATAGTTAGTTGTGCAGCCCCAGTTCCATGTAAATGATGTAGTGACCTCCTTTAAAATAAGTACATGTAGTATAATAGTGTTTTATTTCAGTCCTCTCCACTCCTTTGGTTTACAGAAAAAAAAGTTACTAATTTTCAACAATGAATTTTCTCTGTTTCACAGAGGAATATGTGACTTGTCACACCTGCCGCTCACCGGATACAATTCTGCAGAAGGACACGCGTCTCTACTTCCTGCAATGTGAAACCTGTCACTCACGCTGCTCTGTAGCCAGCATCAAGACCGGCTTCCAGGCTGTCACCGGCAAAAGAGCCCAGCTTCGAGCCAAAGCCAACTAATAAAAAGCACCCTGTTCTGGTCTCTTGCCCAGGCTGATGCTCTGCCCCTCTGGTTGACGACTGTCCTCGCTGCTCTTCTCTGAAGCGCGGTGACCCAAAGCTTGGAGTGAACTGTGGAGGTTTTTGAGTGTAATCTATATGAATAAATCTGACTCTGAAGCTAGAAGGCTTGCCAACAGGCTGCCTCTGATTTGCTTGTCTTACTTTACCTCCTTCCTCCAGAAATATAATATTTTTTTCTCCATTTAGCATATCTGATAAACAGAGCATATTTCTTGTCTATTTGGTAAATTTTTACTTTCAGAGCAGTATTTGTTTTTCAGAGAAAATGCAGGGATATTATTGGGTGTAAAATTAAAATAAATTTTGCTAAAGGAACCACAGCCTTTTATATCAAATCATGTTTTATCAAAGAAAAACTGAATCTCCGATGCACAATAATGTTCTGATTGGATCCAAGCGAGTGTTTTGTCATCCAGACATGCAGCAAAAGTTTGATTTTTAATCTCCTCTGATCTCTAGAAAACGAGAAAACTCTTCTTATGTAATTACACAGATGATTACATATTGCACTGATTTCTTCAGTAGAACATAGGGCAGCAGATGTTTGGGCATGTTTGCAATGGTTGGATCGAACTGAATTCTTTTTGTTGGTATATTTTAAATTGGAATTATTCATTATTTTTTGGCATATTTGAAATTGGAATTATAATTACAATTTATGTATATATATATATATATATATATATATATATATTATATAAAATTACTAAAAGTTTCAGTTTTGTGTTCTTGTATTTTGCTTATTGATGCATGCCAATGTTTGGGTCTAAGATTTTTAAAAGCT
This sequence comes from Carassius auratus, assembly GCF_003368295.1. Classification (NCBI taxonomy): domain Eukaryota; kingdom Metazoa; phylum Chordata; class Actinopteri; order Cypriniformes; family Cyprinidae; genus Carassius; species Carassius auratus. The sequence continues at coordinate 13,100,193 of NC_039250.1, forward strand.
TCAAGGACACATTAAATAGAAAAAAATGACAGTAAAGGCATGTATAATGTAACAAAGATTTCAAATAAATGCTGTTCTCTTGAACTTTTTATTCATCAAAGAATCCTAAAAACAAAATGTATCACAGTTTGAATAAAAAATATTAAGCAGCTCAACTTTTTTCAACGTTGATATGAAATTTCTCTATATCAGCAAATCAGGATATTAGAATGATTTCTGAATAATCATGTGACACTGAAGTAATAGTGCTTAAAAATTCAGCTTTGATCACAGGAATACATTGCATGAAAAATCTATTTAAAATTGTAATAGATCTTACCAACTCAAAACTTTTTGAACTGTAAAGTAGTTAACATTTCACTTTGTCGGGCTGATGTAGCTTTTTCCAACATTGCTTGTGTTCGGTTTTTTTTTGCTTTTATTTATTGTTTAGATGCAGTACTTCTGTGACTTCATTTTATTCTAATTTCAGTATATTGTTGATAAAATAGCAGTAGGCATATTATTCTGTTTCACCATTGTAAAACTGCCACACCTTACCTCATTCTCACAAATGTGCTTCACTGGTTTTAGTTGGAACTGCTGACGACTTTTGGTCTATGCTGTATTTTTTTAAAGGGGACGTGTCACTTATATCTCCAGACGGTGGCATTTACAAACAATACTAATGAAGTTCAAAAATCAAAGCTAGGAACACAGACCTCAATACAAATGCTTTCTCTGCACAACTTCTTAATTTAATTCCTTAAATTCTGTGCTTAACTTCTCGTTGCTTTAATGAGTCGTTCATTATAACAGCACTCGCCGATCCCTGTATTTTAACATGAACTAAACGGGATACTCATGATGTTAAATGATTGTTACATAATAAAAAATTAAAACTTTCAGACAGTGTGACAGATTTTCAGGAAGCGGAAGTGTCACTTGTAAGCGGAAGACGTACTGCCCAGAACAGCCGAAGAGCGAGGCAGAGGACGAGGATCCGATTTGTGTCTTTTTAACGAATAAAGTCAGCGTAAACCGCATTCACAACGTGAGTGTATTTCCCTTATTCGTTCTAGCACTGTTCACGTGTCTTACATGACATGCTTTGATCGCGTGAATGAATTTGTGTTCAGTTCTAGCAGAGAGGTTTAGCAGGTTGCTAAGCGCTTCGGGCCTCGCAGGCTGTCAGACGCGCTGAAGCGTTACAACTAAATATCAGTTTATGTTAGATAATATTAACGTAATAACGTTAGCAGTATTGATCAGAAGGTTGAGAATTATTACATACCATCGGAGAATATCGTCCTTTCAATGAAAGGATGTGTGGTTCTCGTGCTGCTCACAACAGCAGAGCTGACCAGAGTTCAGCTGAATCGATTGGCTGGACGTCTCAGAAAAAAAGAACATATTAATTTTGAAAGCCACGGCACTGGATGATTTATTGTTATTTTTTTAGCAGCAGCCTGAATGTTCAATTTGTTTTCGTAAAACACGGTGTCATCTACTATTTAGTCGCTGTTTTTCTCTAAACAGAGGCCTTGTTAAATGTGACAAGTGAGTGTGAGACATGATGTCATAATGTTTTGTGTTGGTAGAACATTATTAACGTTACATTTTTTGACACTTTCTTATCACTTTCGTCTCAATGAGATCATAAACCTATTAGGGCTGTGATTTGTAATATTGTATTATTCGATTCCGATTCACAAGCTCTTGATACGATCTGATTTCGATTCATATGGATACAGGACATGTCAGCTTTCTCTTAGAGGAAAAAATATCTGTGAAGTAATGCTGTAAAATATATAGGGAAACCCATCGATTATTACATTGATATTAAAGAGTGCAATTCATCCGCTCTGAATTGTATACAAACAATTAAGTTCCACATCAGGAAATTTTCATATACATTTCTTAATGATAATAGTTGTTTCTAGTCCAATTCACTGATGAAAAATAATCATTTAAACGTGATTGTCATAACTTGTGTCGATGGCAGATGTATTCAAACATACATTAAATCATTAAATGAGTATTGACGAACCGGTTATGTAAAAATATAATGAATATGTAGAACCGTGTATATATTTATAAAAAGGCTCTTCTCTAGAGTTAATTTTTCTTGCTAAATATTGAGTTCATGGACATTTGATTGGCTTTTCTGAGGTGTAGATGCAACTTTGCGACATTGCTTACAAGCTGTTTAATTGACATGCCTCTGGTTGAAACACAGATTAAACGATTTTATGAGACATGATGTATTTCAGTAAATTGTACTGTTTCTTTCAACACCTGATGTTCATAAAATTGAATTTGTGCTGTTAACTATTAGTCAAGAGGACGAAATGATCAGTTTATGTGCCATTTTAACTTGTGTGGCTACAGTGATCTGTCATGCCATATTAAAGTGTGCATTTATTCTTTTAAATCCACGATTAAAATTTGAAATCAAAATATTAAAAGTAACAGCACAAAGCTTATTAAAATTATTGGATTAGTATTATTGGATAATAATATCTCTTGAAGTTTTGTGCATCAGCTGAAAACAGCATAAACGAAAATATCAAACTTAGATTTAAGAATCAATATAAATTAAAATTAAATTAATGTATTTAGCAGACACTCTTTTCCAAAGCGACTTACAAGTGCATTCAGACTAACATTTTTTACCTAACATGTGTTCCCTAGGAATCGAACCCACAACCTTTCACTGCTAAAGAAATGCTCTACCACTTGAGCCACAAGAACACAAGTATAATATAAGTTGATGAAAATTAAGATTGAGTAATTCAAATGGTTAATCTACTGCTCCTCATCAATTATTTATTTCTAAATCCATGAAATGTAGTGTTTTTTTTGTTCTGTTCATACCTCCTCGTATCTGATTCTCAGTCTAAAAATGGACAAGAGTGACCTGGTGCAGAAAGCCAAGCTCGCGGAGCAGGCCGAGCGCTACGATGACATGGCAACAGCTATGAAGTCTGTTACAGAGGGCGGCGTGGAGCTTTCCAATGAAGAGCGCAATCTGCTGTCTGTGGCGTACAAGAACGTGGTGGGCGCCCGCCGCTCCTCCTGGCGTGTGATCTCCAGCATCGAGCAGAAGACCGAGGGTACCGAGAAGAAGAAACAGTTGGCACGCGAGTATCGTGAAAAGATCGAGATTGAACTGCAGTGCATCTGCCAGGATGTGTTGGTATCTGCTCTTCTTTCTCATGATCCTCTGAATATTTTATAATGATGACATCACATGAAGTTCATTCTTAAATACAGAGTATTTAATTTTTAGTTTGCAAAGGACACGTTAATTTCAGTATTTAAAGTGTAAGACTCAAATGTTGTTCCATTTTTCACTGTGTTTGACCACAAATATGAGACGTCCTGATGATCCCAACCTGTCTTGACAGGATCTTTTGGACAAGTTCCTCATTCCCAATGCTTCTCAGGCAGAGAGCAAGGTGTTTTACCTGAAAATGAAAGGCGATTACTTTAGATACTTAGCTGAGGTTGCGCCTGGAGAATCCAAGAACAGTAAGTTCATTGTATGCCTCTATAGCCCCTTTCACACTGCACGTCGGACCCGGCAAATTGCCGGAACATTGCCGGGTTGCCTTCTGTGTGAAAGCAAACACGTCCCGGGATTGATTCCGGCATTGAACCGGGGTAGGGGACCTAGTAACATTGCCGGGTTCAATCCAGGGATGAGCGCTGTGTGAACAAAAGCCAGATCTAATGCCGTGTCGTAGTAATGACTCATGTTATCGCGCGACTCTTTTACCGGCTGTTTTGAAGGAAGATCAACGTTTGCGACAAAAACATATGTGCAAACTGTAATGAAGCAGAGATCAGTTAGTTCCTCACTTTCCGCGCTGACGCCGAGATCGTTTGCTTGCTTCAATTAAAGTATAACTTGCCTAATGTTGTCGACTCGTACATTACACGTCACGCGCTGATGTCACGTGTCGTTACAGGATCTTCAAGGGTTGTGTGTGAAAGCACGCACATATACCGGGTCATCACTGGCAGTGTGAAAGTGCAAAATCTAGCGACCAGGGAACAATTGCCAGAACACTTTACCCCTGTATTTGCCGGGAATGGCAGTGTGAAAGGGGCTTCTCTGTTTGTCTGTCCATCCATCCATCTTTCTATTGTTCTGTCATTCTGTCTCACATTTTAGTGTTTCCCATACATTGGTTTATTTGTGGCGTCCCACCACAATATCAACATTGACCACCACAAATAGATTTGCACAGATTTGTTCAAAACTAATGCAAGAATCGTGAAATGGCTGGATTAAACTTCAAAAGGCTATGAATTATTGAATAAATACGAGCACTGCATATTACAAAGTCAAAATGCAGCCTGTCAGTGTATTGCTGAAGGGAACCGACTGTCTTCAGAAGAGTATCAATGGCATTTTCTCATAATGCTTGTATGGATGTCAACGATTAATTGATGATTGATTAATTGTCGATAAGAGATGCAATCGATTAAAGCTGTTCGGCTGAAGCGCTCTCAACACGTGCGAGCGGCTGTGAGTGATGGTATATAAATACATCATCATTTGTAATGTACAAATTAAGCTTTTAATGTGATTTAAACTTTTACAGTACATTAAAATAGAAACAACAAAAAATTCTTCCACATGGAAAGCAATAGAAATGTAGTAACCAATTCATTTCCCCAGATAATTATGTCATATCATGCGCTTTGCAGGGCTGCGGTACACAGGACAGTCTTTTCAACTTAATTCGTTCCTACGACTTATTAATATGTGGCAACTGTTTACGTTTCTTTAATTTTATTCCTTAACCTATGATTTAACTGAATTGAGGAAACGGTGAAATATATCTGGCTTAAATAATTAATATAACTGATTTAAAACAGAAGTGTGTTGCGGGGCTCAATAAACAAGTTCACAGAAAGGTAAGGATGACCACGCACATTCTGTTTGTTTATTTTTCAAGATTTTACAAATCTTCTGTTTTTATTGTGAGTGTGCACAAATATATATATATATATTTATCGCTGTTTGATCAGGCTGGCGCTTCACGCGCACCCCCCACATATTCTAGCAGTTCAAACTTACATCGCAGTCTTTTCATTATCAAAATAAACGGCAGTCAACCACACATATAAAAGGTAACACTGGTCAGTTTAAATAGACCTTAGTATAACGATCCACTCTGCTCTTATCCCAAAGGACATTTTTGCTCATGTGAAGAGTATGATATTTTCAGTTTATATGCGAATGCATGTAAAGTTCAAGCCTAGTAGTTTACATTATAAATAATAGTTTAACATTCAAATGCATTGCGAATGTGGAAACATTTGGATTTGTGCTGAAGGAGACATGAGCAATAACCTCAAAAGCCATGCATGCACTGTCCTGATCTAATGCACTGTAAATGCCAGATTTTTAAAAAGCAGTAGTCCTACCGGAATGCAAAAAATTCCAAATCTGACATTTTCAGGAACAGGATCCAGCAGGACCAAACCAAGCACTGGTCATAATACTGTGAACATTTGAGATAATTTTATTTTAAATGCTATAATGTCAGTTGAAAATATTGCAATTGTGTTTTAAAATGCAACAACAAGCACCAGGAAACCATATAAAGAGGTGTGTTCAGTGGTCAGTAAAATGATCTCAAATGTATTGCATGCTCTCTTCATTTTATCAAATTTTAATAATCACATCTATTCATTTTATAATCCTGCTACTAGCATTTTATTCAAACTAAACCCCCTTTAATTTGGGTAAGAATTTGTTTTTTGTTTTTTTTTAGTGGTTTTTGCACATCCTGTCATACCAGTGACTGCGCCACTGCAATAGACACATTTTGCAGCATTAAGGTTAACAATCAATTAAAGTTAATTTAAATGATGATCGAAAATTGACATCCCTAAATGCCTGATAAAGTAGTGTTTACAGGCGTAGCGTTGCTTTGCTTTGGAGAACCACTCTATTTCTGCAGTTTCCAGAAGTGCCACCTACTGGCAGAGAGTGAATTTGCATTCTCAATCAGCTTTTCTGCTGTTTTTGTTAAGACCAGTGCAAAAATCGACCCATATTTTTAAGCAGCAAACATAAAAATGTGTAGAACATTTCATAAAACTTTGTTTTACAAAACCCTGTATCTGAACTGTAAATCATGCTTTATACAGACATATTACGATTTTAAATGTTACAAAGTATTAATTGTGCATGTGGTTAAAAGCCTTAAATTTGCAGATACACTGACATAGGCTAAATTATATTAACCGTAAAGTTAACCTCTTTATGTTGCTCAGTGTCTGCTCCTTCAATCCAGATGCATATTAAAAAATATTTTCCAAAAAAAAATAAAAAATTTCTGAAAGCCCTGTAAAAAGGCATCTTGTTAAATGTGCTTAAAAAATGTTTAGCTGTTGTGTGAGGGAGATGTTTAATTATGTATATAAAGTTCTCCGAATAAATATTTGCATTGGAGCATGTTTTCTTTTTTTTAGTATAAACTCTCCCCCTTCATTGGGGGAAGTGCCGTCATAAATAGAGTATAGGTCTGTGGGAAACACTGTGTTCTGTTTCTATCTGTCTGTCATTCTATCTGTTCATTGCAATGCATCACTACTATCTATCTTGTCTGACTATTTTTGACAATTATATTTTTTTTATGTAAATCAACACAAGATCAATTTTTTCTTCTTTCAGGCACGGTAGACAACTCTCAGAAAGCTTACCAAGATGCCTTTGAGATAAGTAAGGAGGATATGCAGCCTACACACCCTATACGGTTGGGTCTTGCCCTCAACTTTTCCGTTTTTTACTACGAGATCCTCAACATTCCTGAGAAAGCCTGTGAGCTCGCTAAGATGGTTGGTATCTCTTTAAATTTTAGCAACATAAGGGGCCATTCACAAAGGACGAGTTCTTGCATTTAACTAAATTTAGACTGAGACTTGTTTATAGAAATTCAACTGATTTTAACTTGCCAAGTATTAAGAGTACAGTTAACTAGCCAGAGTTTCCCATGTAGTGCATGTGTACATATAAAACCATAAAAAACAAGAATGTGTCCTATGTGGACAGCCTCTTACACTTAATTATATAAATGTGTATTTTATTTCTTTTCAAATCTTGACTACAGTAAACATTGTTACAAAACAAGCACCAGTGTATTTGATGCTCATTCAACCCAAGTGAGAAATCAGAGCCTCTCTTACAGGCATTTGATGAAGCCATTGCTGAGCTTGGCACTTTAAATGAGGACTCCTACAAAGACAGCACCTTGATCATGCAGCTTCTAAGGGACAACCTCACTGTAAGTCCTCCATCATACATTCTGCACCAGTGTTATTTCTGTTTCAGTGCTTTATTGGTTCTTTCATTATATCAATTCTCAAACCTGCAGCTTTGGACGTCAGAAAACCAGGGCGACGAAGCAGGTGACAACGAGAACTAGGGGAGCCTCACAGATCTCCAAACACCCACACACATCCACCTTAAATACACAAATGGCTTCCACCAACCCTCCCACCTCATTCCACCCTTCAGCACCCACCCATCTCAAAATCCAGTTCCCGGCCCCGCTCCCCTATACCTTCTGAATGATAAGCAGCTCCTGCAGGAAGACGCTCAGCGAAGCCCCCGTGGCTGGGAGGGGGCTGGGGCTGGCTCACAGGGTGGCATGCTGACATTAGAGCAGGTCCAGTGATTTTGATTGTGAATTTAACATGTACTGATTATCAAACCCTGTCCTTTATGCTTGTCTGAGTGACTGTAAGAGTGTGTGTGCTGCTAACGGAGAGTAACTGTGTGTGTGTGTGTATGTGTGAGAGAGAGAGAGTGAGTTGAGTGTATTGGGGATCGGGGGTTGTGAACTCTAATCGTCCTTTTTCTGATAATTCCCTTTGTTCAACTTTAGCTGGTTGTGCATTTTTCATCCTCTTTTTCATTTTTTTTTTTTTTTTTGTTACGATCATATATTTTTTTAGTATAATTCATTGGTATTTTCAGGTTTTATTGTATGGTTATTAAACTGGCAGTTTATTTTCACCAAATACAGTGTAAGTCTGACATCTCTGCTTTCTTGTTCAATTCTGTGCTGTTTAAGCTGTTTCCTTTAATGTCATATTCTTAAACACTAGCCATGACATTTTTAAACATTCCTTTTAAAGAGAACACTAAAGTATTTTGAACTAACTTAAATGGTATTAAATTGAATGAGTAAAGCTGGCTTTTAAGTTCTCTTTCTGCTTTGACATACTATGTTAATCATACATTGAAGTACATAAATACATATAGGGTTATAACCCTACAGTACAATCAAATTAGGTTAGACATTATTGTTTATTTTTTAAGTCAGAAAAGCTTGTTTGAGAAGAACCATACTTTTGCCACTAGGTGGGCAGAATACTAATGTTCAAAAGGTTGGGGTCCAGTAACATTTACTGATTTCTTGGTTGATTTTTAGGAAATTATTATTTTTATTAAACAATGTATTTCATTGATCAAAAGTAACATAAATGAGGTTTATAATGTTACAAAGATTGCCATTTAAAATAAATGCTGTTCTGTTGAACTTTCTGTTCATCAAAAAAAAAGTTGATACATTTTATTTATATATATATATATATATAATGTTAACCATTTACAACACTGATAATAAGAAAATATTTATTGAATTGCAAATCGGCATATTAGAATGATTTCTAAAGGATTATGTGACACTGAAGAGCATCACATTTTTTTTTTCAAACAAGTTCAAGTTTTTTTCAAATATATATAGTATCAGCTTACTAGTATTCTACCATTAGCCTTTTGCCATATCTTTACAAGAAAAACAGCAAATACCATTTAATATTAGAGGCGTTGACAATTAAGAAATCGATTTTGGTGATATGGATCCGAGAAGACACTGTTGGAGGCTAATATGGAGCAGTTGCTTTTCCCTTCACATATAAACAGCAATAACATATAAATTAGTGAAACAAAAACTTGATTTAAAAAACACGATTGTATTATTATTAACTATTTCCTCGCCAAACACAGAGTTGTCATCATGTGACAACGCTTCCATGCCAAACACGATTTTTCGAACGTTACGATAGGACCACTGATGGATGGACTATTCTGACGATGCTTTCCATAGTTTTCTGGACCTTGACAGTGTATTGGCAGTCTATGGGACAGTCACAAGCCTCCCAATTTTCATCCAAAATATCTTAAAGGGTACATAACACACACAGTTTCACCTAATCTCGTGTTAATCTTGAGTACCTATATAGTAGTACTGAATCCTTAAAATATACAAAATGACTTTAGTTTTATCATATTTCTAAAAGAAAAATAAAGCATTCAGATTTTTTTCCGGAAAAAGCCGGGCTTCTGGAGGTGTACCGTGAGCGGAGCATAATACTGATGTTTCATGTTGTTTCCATTCAGGGCCGTAGCTGGGGTAGGTGGGGCCCAGTGCAGGTTGTACCAGTGGGCCCTGTTTAAACATATTGAACATATTGAACCTTCAACATTTCTCACATCAGTTTATTTGCTAAAGTTTTGAAAATGGTATTAAAATATGACAAGAATTCAGAATTAAAGTGTCAGAACAAATTCATCTTGATAATATTAGATAACTTTGATATAAAGATATGTAATGGATTACAATCAAACAAAACTTGTTTGACAACTGTCAATACTTTGTTGACCAATTACCAAACAATGATTAATTGCTGTGGTGTGAAAAGGTTGCATTAGCAATTCCGGAAGAAAAAAAAACACGTAGGCCAAACATGGTCAGGTCAAAGTGTCTGAATAAATTTTGGTCCCAAATATAGTTGTTTTTTTGTTTTGTTTTTATTTCACTAGTAGTAAACTGTATGAAATTTTTTGGGTCTAATATGGCACAGTTCACTTTATGTCATGACATTTGACAAGTATGGTAACCCATACTTGGAATTGGTGCTCTGCATTTAACCCATCCAAGTGCACACAAACAGCAGTGAGAAGTGAACACACCCAGAGCAGTGGACAGGTATATCCAGCACCCAGTGAGCAACTGTGGGGTCAATGCCTTGCTCAAGGGCACTTCAGTCATGGGCATTGAGGGTGGAAGAGAGCACTGTTCATTCACTATTACTTCATTAACTATTAGGCCATAGCTGCCCCTCTTATTTTGCTAAACTCACTTACATATATTAATTGATAGTGTCCTGCACGCACTAGAAAAAAATCTATATTTCTTTATTTCATTTTCATTTTTTCATTTTTCTTTCATTGGATTAACATTACTGCAGCTAGAAGCTAAATTAGGCGCTGTCACTTTAAGAGACAATGAATGCATCTAATATTATACACATACGATTTTTTTCTCAACTGTTTACTTTCACTTTCAGACATAACCGAACACCGTTTTTTTGAACATCCAAGAAGGGAATTTTCACATATTTTATATATATTTGTCGGTAGTACTGTACAAGAGCAAAAACAGGCAAATTCGGTGTTCAAGTATTTTGAGACGCCTCTCTCTGCGTGAGTCCTGAACACCAGAACACCACCAGTGCTGAATTGGGCTCTTGTACATCCTTTTCTGTTTTTTTAAACTGCAATTTATTTTTGTTCATTCAGGTGCAGGAGGAACTTAAAGGAGAACTTCACAAAGGAGAGCTCGGTTCAGTGTTGCTGTCTGTGAGACGAGGCTCTCTCTCCGCGTGCGCACCGAGCACAGCGCGCAAGTAACCAGCTACTCAGTTCAGCTTTTCCGCGTCTTGTGTTTGAATGGTTTAAACTCTTTTGAATGGTTAAATTGGCAAGGCTTAATAACACGTAAAAATGATCATCCTGTCAACAGTCCTGATCGTCTTTAGGCTGGCCTCAGCCAGACGGTTGAGATCGCTTGTACCAACTCGGAAGTAAGATTTTCGGCACAGAAATACTCAGTCATTCTTCTAAATAATTTTTTAAAGCTTTAGCCATGTTTAGCATGAGAATCCATCTCTTTAACACTGTGAACAACTCTGAATACACAAAACACTATTCCTTTACGTTTTCATTAAAACTAGAATTTACAATTGGGTGAACTAATTAAAGGAAAGGATGGACAAATTGAAGGAAATGGTGGGGAAGGAACAAATGTGAAAGAAGGACAGGTGAGAAAGAAAGACTCCCACATTTGGTGAGATGTGGAAATAGATGTCTGTATGTTAATACACTGTTTGTTTTGTCCAAATTTCAGGAGATCAAAGTGTCTGAGGTTCTTCCACCCTCAAAACTTTAATCATATTTTGAAGACAACAGAAGTAGCCTAATTATGCAGTTACTGTCACAAAAAAGTGTCACAAGGACTCAAGTGCTGTGCCAAAAAAGGAATTTAGTTTATTAGAAACTTCAGATGATAACATCAAAACACAAGACACAATTCAGGAGAAAACGGGGCTCCCAGTGCCCACATCAACTGGACTTATGGCTGGGAGGATGAAAGAGAAGAGTTCAGTCTATCTCTCCCAGTCCAGACACTTCCATGGAATCCAGTGGATTAATTCATCCTCGTCTGAGGATCCTGGACAGAGTACAAAAAATGATAAGCATGAGAGGATATCTCAAAACATACAAGGTAAGGGCAGACGTAACACAAATGACATACTGACACAGAGAGAAGCCATCAACAGGAATAAATAGGAAGAGGAAACGAGTAACGGGTGCGCAATTAGTGGAGCCCAGACCCCTGCGAGTTAGCGCTGATTGCTACATTACAGTTACATATACGGATGTACTTAGATCTTAAGTTGTTAAAAAAACAAAAAGTTCTACCAATTGAATTTTAAATAAATGTATAAATTTTCATTTTATTGAAATTAGCATGGAATTAAGTGTCCAAAAACATTACATTAAGTTCCCAGTATATTCTTTTAAAAGTGTTCTTCTTTTTTTTTCACAGACAAGAAAAAACTTTTGAACTCTGACTAATTCGTTTCAGAAGTCTATTGAATCACAATATTCTAAAAACACTTCCTGAAAATAACAGAGTGAATTGAGTAACAAAGAAATACTCACAATTTGTATGATGGAGGCAAGAATAAGAGATTGCAAGGTACTTGTATGTACCAAAGCAGGGATCAGTAAGGCCCATACGTTTTGCATACACCTTACAAATTTCCAGGCCATTGCAGCTTTACATGTCAAAAAAGGTCAAAATGTCAAAATGTGTTATAGAAACATTATTAAGCATTATTTCTGAATGATCTCTGAATATTTAAAACACATTTTCTTAGTTATGCAAAAGTTAAAGAAAACATTAAGAGAACGTTAGATTTTATCATGAGAATGTGGCTTTTGAAGATTCTCTAAACAAGTAATAAGTAGTAATGTTTTAAAAAGGTTTGACTAAACATTCCAGAAAAAAAAACATTACATGAACATTTAATTAATTTTTTTTAATACAGTAGGCTACATTTTGTAAATGTTATTTAAGACTAGACAACATCAAACATTCTACTGGAGGAACGTTTGTTAACTTTCAGAAAATTCCCTGTTGGCTGCAGATGGTATTTAAAGAAGATCATGAACTTTAAAACAGTTCATTTATATACCTTTTTGACACAAAATCCAGTGCATTTGGTGAAAAGCAGTTGGTGTTTTGGAGCTGATAAGATGGACGTCCTTCAGAGCAGGTGATTTTATCTGTACGTCCATAGTTTGCAGTATTTATCTGTATCTTACCATGTTCTACGTGGAGATAAAACAATTGTATTTCTTAAATGAATCCATGTGATCTGATTTCTTGAAACAAAGTAAGAGATGTGGAAAAATCACTCACCACATTTCAAATCACCGTATCCACCATCACAAGTCACACTTGTTTCTGGAAGATGGAGGATATAAGACAGTTAAACAGAAGGAAATGATAAAGAACTGGAATTGGAGGAAGCGAGAGAAAAACTCCAAACCTCCTGAGATGCAAATGTAGCTGGTGGTGTAGTACTTGTATGTGCCAAAACATGGATCTGGTTTGGCGAGTCCTTGAGCTTTAAACTCACACGTTCTCACTCCATTACACCTGTTTAAAGATAAAGACATGTGTAATTAAGCCAGCAACATACTCATAATTCTATCTATTTCCGCTTACCGTTTAAAGATCACAGGGACATTTTTTAAACACCAAGTATTAGATATTTGACTTTGTGGTCGTCCAGCGCTGCAAATTTGGCTGTTTGTGCGAACAAATGTTGCTGATTGTACACTGATCAAACCAGTATCTGAACAGAAGAAAAATATAATTTCACAATAGATCACTGTTCACAACAATAACAATAGTAAGCTTTATATAATTAAAAAACTTTAGTTATTAGACACAACAACATACCACAACTAAGACGCTGGACAAAGCCACCACATGTAACTACAGTGTCTGAAAAATTAAAGAGTGCAGCTTTAAGATATTATTTGTCAAGGTGTGATTGACAAACTATAAGCTTATATTAAATATTTTTTATAAATAAAAAAAAACAATAAACTTAAGATAGGAAAATACTAAATCAGATAGATTTAAATATAAGACTGAACAATACTGGAAAAAAAACACTTGTTCAAAACACATGTAAAGTTCTTACAAATGTACTTATTGTATTTATGGTGCTTTAATGTACTCTTTTATTATAAATATACGGAATTGTTCATTCATAAATATCATTATGTTTTAGGGGATTTGCACCACATGACATATATAACCTGAACTAACCTAATGTTAAACAGAATAATAAAAACATATAGTAGTGACATATTCACACCACAACCCACCCTAATAAACAACAATTATGAAATTTTAAACTGGACAATTCAGCCAAGTAATCTTTGCTTGTGAAATGAAATACCTGCAGATATCAGCAATCTGGAGTTCAGAAGCACCACTGTAATACAACAACAGAAGATACATGATTAAAATCCCTGTGCAATGCTAATATTAAATTCATTCACACTATTCTCAACCCTAAATTTAACCCACATGTCTAAATGTGCAACTGTGCATCTGATTTGGCTATTTAATCAGATGAAAGTAACTTACAGGTAAGCAGGGGGACACTGAGAGAGAACATGATTCTGCGGTGATCATCAAAGGTGTGGATGAAGCTGCTGATGAGCTGATCCATATTTATACAGTTAGTTTTCTGATTACTCAATCAGATAAGAAACTTAAACTTAAACTCTTAAAGACATCTGTGTGAAAAACGTGATGTTGAGCAAACACTTCCTATAATAATAGGAACTTGCTTGATACTTTCTTAAGAGTTAGTGCAAATATTTTCACACTGCATATTTTACGTTCATATTTTTTCCATTAAAATGAACTCACCTGAAACTAAATGAGTCAATTACATATATGATTTTAAAGAGCCTGTCCCTCCAACAAAGATGAAGTTGGGTTTTGAATCTTGCACAAACTCCCTTTCGAGATGTTGATGCAGAGGAGAATTTTCACGTGTTCCCCCAGGATTGGTTTACAGTGATTGACCTGAAGGATGCATACTTCACATCTCGATATTGCCTCAACACAGATGCCCTGGGGTGCGTTTCCCAAAAGCAACTATGGTCCCAATTTCCGTCATTACCAATAGAGTTCAATGGAACTTATTTGACCTTAGCTAACAATGCTTTTGGGAGACACACCCTGGACTGCACATGGAGCTTATGAGCTTCGACCAGCTCTTGTTTTCCTTGGAGGTCAGCAGAAGGTAAAGGCTGTCTCCAAGCAGAGGTTCCAGAAACAAAAAAATAAATGAATAAATAAATAAAAACAGCAGCAGTGACCTTACAGCAGAGGTGCAGTACAGAGGTGTTCAATCCGGTCCGCAGGATGATTTAAACAATAATATAAAATAATAAATAAAACATCATTTTGAAAATTAAATAAAGTGCATTCATACAATATTTTATCTTGAATATAAAGGGGAACAAATTGCTCATTTATTTGTGTTGATATTACGCCTTGGAAGTCAGGACAGCTAACATGCACATTTTAAAGCTTCGCCAGAATCTCGATAAGCAAGAGGATAGGATGATAGTATGCTGTAACTGAGGCTTGTGTGGCAATTTTCTGGTGATTTTAAATGTGTTCAAAAGATTAAATTTGACCTGGAAGGGTGGACAGGCTATATAAAGCAAAATGGAAAGAAAGGTTTTGTATTCTCAATGCCGACAGGTACACTGAACAAAATTGCAAAGTGCAATGTAGCAGAAATGACTTGAACCAGACAAATTAAAGAGTTGATCAGGGCTGTGGTTGATAAATCAGTCATAAATCAGTTCTAGTGCCACAAGTCCCAAGCAAGATGACCAACCAACCCTTTCACAGAACAGCTTTCAACTTTAACACCACTAGAACAATTATTGACAATTTCAATTTGTAGAAGAGATCGTCACATTTGGGGCAAGTGACATACAACGTCGGACATCACATGTAAACCCATGAGAGTTATACACCATATGCTTAAACACTTCCCCCACCTAGCAGAACCAGACTGAAATTCCTAAGGGGGGCTGGGGGCCTTTGAACCTCTGGTCTCCACAGAAATATTTGTCAGATAATGACAAAGAAACTGTCTTTTGTACATATATATGGACCAAAATGAACTCCAAAATGACATCTAAATGAATATCAGTCCATCGCTTAACTCCGTATTCATTTATATGTAACCCACACATTTGACAATCATGTTATAATCACTTATTGTGTATGTCTTATAATATCTATTGGATAGCTTAAGGATACATATTCATGTATCATATGTATGTGTATGAATCTGTTAGCTTGAGACAGTCATGACCATCAGTTATTTGTTAAATGTATCATATTCTTGTTATAGGAATCATGTCTAAAATTAGACCCTGCAAGAGCGAGAAAATTCAGTCCACATGCTTGATAAGATAACATATGATTTACGATACCCCCGAGCCAAGACAATATCTGATTGGTCAAGACAACATTTTAGGTGTGGCCAACAGTCCAGTTTAAATACTTAGGACACCATAAAATCTTTGCTTTTAGTTGTTAGCTTTGCTTCTGCTATTAGTCATGCCTGCTTTTAGCTTTGCTTCTTAGCTTTTAGCCATGCTGTTAGTCATCACTATTCTTTGAGCGCGGTTCCAGCGTGCTTTGGCCTGCCTGCTGCTACTTAGCTACGTTGAGAAGAAACACCACCTAGCCTCGTCAAACTTTATTTCTTTTCTTTTCCATTTGAGAGTTTCGTGTTCTGAGTTAATTTTTGTAATGCCGTCTGACCTCGACTACCCATTCTACTTCAACCAGCCACACAACTTTGCATCTTCAGCCAACGCCCAACCACGGGCTTCCCAAGACGTCACTTCAACGACTACTGAACTTCCAGCCAATCAGCGACATCGGGATACCCCTTTCAACGACAACAAAGGGGACTCCCTTTTCACAGGAGACGCAAGTAACTTTACCTCCAGACTGTGACCTTTACTGGTGTATCTAATATAATTTTAACCTCATTGAGGAACTCAATGCGAGCGCTAATTACGTGATTGATGGTTGTTCATGTCTATGCAATTGAACGTATTGCTGTAAACTTGGGATTCCACATTTCCATTCTCTTAAACTCATCTTTCCCTAACTTTCAATCTTCCTGCAACTTGTGTGAATGTGTGAGTGCGTGCGTTTGTGCGTTAGATTAGTTTATATGTCTTAGATTTATCTTATAAAGCCTTATTCATATTGAAAAGAGAAGTATCTTGTGTTTTGTGCTCACAAGTTAATGTCTTAAATTGCCGATCTTGTTACTGTGCTAATTGATAGTGTTTTCACTATAGTTTGGATATTAATATCTAGCACAGATTTTATGTTAAACGGCTCGTTCAGTGAATCGCAGGGTGTCTCAGTGATCAGCCATGAAACAGTGATTGTGTTCAAATTCCCTTTAAAATCTTAAACAATTCCCTTGGAGCTAAATTGACCTGTTTCCCTAACAGCAACACTTTTGTTTTTGCCCCCATTTTTCATGAGCTGAACTCAAGGATCTAAGACTTTTTCTATGTAATCAAAAGGCCTATTTCTCTCAAATATGGTTCACAAATCTGTGTAAATCTGTGTTAGTAAGCACTTCTCCTTTGCTGAGATAATCAATCCCCCTCAAACAGGTGTGGCATATCAAAATGCTGATTAGACCGCATGATTATTGCACAGCCTAGGTGTGCCTTAGACTGCCCACAATAAAAGGCCACTCTAAAATGTGCAGTTTTACTGTATTGGGGGGTCCAGGGGGGTCTAAAAACCAGTCAGTATCTGGTGTTACCATTTGCCTCACGCAGTGCAACACATCTCCTTCGCTTAGAGTTGATCAGGTTGTTCAGTGGGTTCAGTGGCTGTGTGAAGTTGCTGGATATTGGCAGGAACTGGAACATGCTGTCGTATGCACCGATCCAAAGCATCCCAAACATGCTCAGTAGGTGACATGGCCGGTGAATATGCTGGCCATGCAAGAACTGGGATGTTTTCAGCTTCCAGGAATCTGTGCATTATCATGATACAACATGAGGTGAAGGTCGTGGTTGAATGGCACAACAATGAGCCTCAGGATCTCGTCACAGTATCTCTGTGCATTCAAAATGGCATCAATAAAATGCACCTGTGTTCATTGTCCATAACATATGCCTGCCCATACCATTACGCCATCGCCACCATGGACCACTCGATCCATAACTTTGACATCAGAAACCACTCACCCAGACGACGCCATACACGCTGTCTGCCATCTGCCCTGTACAGTGAAAACCAAAAATTAATCCGTGAAGAGAACACCTCTCCAAAGTGCCAGATGCCATCGAATGTAAGCAATTGCCCACTCAAGTTGGTTACGACAACAAACTAGAAACAGCTATGGTGGACATTCCTGCAGTCAGCATGCCAACTGCACGCTCCATTAAATCTTGCGACATCTGTGGCATTGTGTTGTGTGATAAAACTGCACATTTTAGAGTGGCATTTTACTGTGGCCAGTCTAAGGCACATCTATGCAATAATAATTCTGTCTTATCAGCATCTTGATATGCCACACTTGCAGTGTTGGGCAAGCTACTTGGAAAATGTAGTGAGCTAAGCTACCAGTTACTCTACAGTAAATGAAGCTTCACTACACTGAAGCTACCCCCCTGGGAAATGTAGCAAGCTTAGCTACATCAACAGTAGCTTGCTACATCTAAGCTACTTTTAAAATTAAATGTTTATGTTGAACATGTTTTATTACAAGTCAATGCTATCTCAGTTCTCAAAACTGTCAGTCAAACAGATGTAGGTAGGTGTAATTGTTTAGTTTAATTGTTTATTGTGTTCAAACAATCAAAATACATGTAATTAACAAAATGCAGAACAAAATGCAAGACCTCCAAACAGTACCAGTGTGTGTGTGTGTGTATATACGAGATTATTACACGTAGGATATGGCCAGGCTGGACCCCTGATCATTTTTACAAGCAGCATTTGAAAACATATTTTCTCTGTTATCTCAGTCAGTGTCATGTACTTGTCGAGGTACGGACACGGTGACTCACTTCTCGGGATTAACTGTTCTCCGACCTCATCCTATGCCATCATTTCATCAAATAATTTTTTGTGTGACTGGCCAAGGAGTGGTACCATCCGGAGCAGAAGGTGGCGGTAATGCATCATAGAGATGGTTGGTTGCTGTCCACCGTGTAAGGTCCAGACACTCGGCCCAAGGAAGGTATCCGGTGCTGGATGAAGGTTTCCTGCGTGTGCTGTCTTTCAGCGCGTAGAGTTATTCATTTTAGGTTAAACTTAAATCTGACTCCATTTTATTATTTAATCTGACTCCATTTTAGTATGACCTCGAATTTAGGTTGAAATGCAAATTGGTTGTATGCCTTTTTAATTAATATTCTTCTGACATTTGATTATTCTAGTTAACTCTATTTTTATATTAACTCATTCATTCGGGTGCTCATGTTGCTAACAAGGATACAACGTAATCTACTAGTCAATAATTACAGAGTAAGACAGAATAGAATCAAAATGTAACAATTTATTTACAGTCAGGTAGATATGTATTTTGCCAATTACATATCCAATTGAAACAACATCAAATCATATCAATACAAAACATCAAATTCTCAAAGATGAATCTAAAAGTAAAATATGCATACCTGACCTTAGAAAATACATAGTATGAAGTGAAGAGACACACAACACACTACGGGCTTTCTGGCTACAGAAATCGCCCTGATCCTTTTGCTGCAATCCTTTAAATACCTCAGACCAAGACAAACATCCCCCGAGATGGAGACAGGAACTAACAATTGGAATTTGCATTACCTCAGGTCCCAAGCCTGGGTCGTTTTACAACTCAATGGGTCAGGGGGTAATTTACATGGAGGACCCTAGGAAAGGGCACTCCCATCACAGTAATCAAGATATCTCCTGACTCTTCAGATCTGTATTATCTTCTAATCTACTTTTGTGAGAGTGAGACCATTGTACCAGTTGCACTGAGACATTTCCAATGATACTAGACATGAGTGTTAGTTCACTTGCATTGACATTTTCATGTAATCATTTTGAGCAGACTGAGTAGAAGGAAGAATGGGTGAAGGGATTTAAAATGAAACAAATGGCCAGAAGGGGAGGAGGTCTCCTGCTCCTCCACTCTGTGGGGTGTCTCGAAGATGCCCGTGTATGTTAGTATTGTCTGTTTCTCAGGAGATCAAAGTATCTCAGGTTCTTTCGTCCTTACAACCGTAAACACAAACTAGATGAAGTGGCGCCGTCGCTTCACTACTGATCCAGGATCGGCGATCTTAGCAGTTGTATTTCCCGATTTGAGGTTGAGCTTCAGAAATGCTTGCGAAAAGGTAGCTTGTATGGAAGCTACCGCACTACTTGGTAAAAAAAGAGCTTCACTACTGAAAAGCTATTTGATTCAGAAAGCAGCGAAGCTACGACCAAGCTACTGAGAAATGTAGTTAAACTAGTAGCTTCGCTGCTTGTAGTGACGCTACTGCCCAACACTGCACACCTGTGAGGTGGATGGATTATCTTGGCAAAGAAGAAGTGCTCATTAACACAGATTTAGACAGATTTGTGAACAATATTTGAGAGAAATAGGCCTTTTGTATAAATAGAAAAAGTCTTACATCTTTGAGTTAAGCTCATGAAAAATCTGATTACAATATGATTCAAAATATGGGGAAAAAATGCCCTGTGAGAAATTTTATTTGTAATTTTTATGTCATGAGAGTTTAGTAATGTCTAAGTATAGCAAAAATGTTACTTTCCTAAATGCCAGCGCAATTGGAAATGAATTGATTTAATACAACAGCTCAACAAAAAAGATGCTTGTATTCGGTGTTATATTAGTCACAATGCTGTCTGTTTCAGCAAGGAAAAGTTTTTAATGAAACCAACATAAGACCAACTGTGCATCTCCGAGCAACACTGTGCTCATTCAGAGTCATGAATGAGCTCATTACTGAATTAATCTGTGTTTTTGAACAAATCATTTGAGTCAGTGATTCAGTGGCCCATTTATAAAGACAATATCTAGCTTCTTTTTTAAATAAATCAGCCGTTTTGAATGAATGAGTCAATGGATCACTCATTAATCAAGTCAAGTCTGCTTTATTGTCAATTTCCACATGTACAGTACAGACATACAGAGAATGGAAATTGCATTATTCTCAGACGCCGGTGCATACAGATACCATTAAAGGTCCTGATTTTCGTGCTTTTTTTAAGCTTTGATTGTGTTTACAGTGTGCAATATAATGTGTGTTCATTTTCATGTGTAAAAAAACACTGTATTTTTCACACAATTCACCAATCTGTATACCGCTGTTTTCACTGTCATAAAAACGGGCAGATGACTTCCTTGTTCTATAAAGTCCCTCCTTCAGAAATACATGATGAGTTCTGATTGGGCCAGCGGTTCCTGGGTTGTGATTCGACAGCAGCTGAGTTAGCGCTGCCCTCCTGGAAACGTGATTGGACTAGTTTTGAGAAGCAAGTGGGCAGTAGCATGTGCTGGAGATGTACTTTTTTACTGACGAGATGCGCATGAAAATCGCATTCAATTTTCTTGCACAGCCCTAACATTTAGTGAACAAAGCTAAACAGCATTGACCTTTGTGGAATAACTTACAGAAACTGTTAAACGCACCACCTTAAATAATAAAATACACTTACCAGTTGTGGTCCATAAACAACGCCTTCTCCAGACAAAGAGGGAACTGCTCCATCTTTCAGGAATAATCTTTGAGAATCCGGAATTAAACTGATTGAGACTGAGAAAGCTGTCCTCAGAAAAATGGGCTGCACATAGTTTTACATGTGGATTATAATTTTCAGGAACCGAGTTAAACATAAATTGTAACCATTAATCTCTAAGTACAACATCCCCGGGAAGGCCAAACAGAGGTGATTGGACTCAGAGATGAAAATAACAGCGTTTCGATGACATGGCGACAAACACAAAATTACTTAATGCAGGAACTAGAGGGATGTAGTCCAAACGGGTCGTTTTTTGTAGGCGAATTCTGTTAAATAAAATATCTCGCTTGGCATTCAATTTTACAATTATTATTTATACTCTAACAACAACATTACACACTAACTAAAGTTTAAAACTTGGGATCACGAAGAACAGGACCTTTAACATTAAAGCCTAAAAATCTAGATCAAATATAAAATGTAGATACAACTATACAATAAGGGAATGTAAAGAAAAAACATATTATAAAATTAAAAATAAAGTAAAATAAAGCAGCGCAAGGCAAATCGCAGATAAAAGTGAACAATAGTGCAGATAAAAGATTTTTAGTGCAAAAAAAGCTTATTAAATCTGATTAAAGTGACAAAGGGCTCAAGAGCAGTTAATTTATTTAACTGACTAATGAGGTAGTGGAATGACGTCAGTTCCATGCTGAATGAGGTAGTGAGCAGACCAATGCTACACAAAGTGACTGGTGCATGCCATCATATATTAGTGTGTGTGTGGGGGGGGGGTTCATAGTTCAGTGGTGCCTGGGGCAGACGAGGGGAGGGGGGGCAAGTTTGGGAGGGAGTTCAGCTTCCTGACAGCCTGTTGGATGAAGCTGTACTTCAGTCTGCTGGTCCTGATCTGGAGACTCCGCAGTCTCCTCCCTGATGGCAGCAGACTGAAGAAGCTGTGTGATGGGTGGGTAGGATCACCTGTGATGCAGAGGGATTTGCGGGTGAGACGGGTTCTGTAAATATCCTGGAGGGACATTTGGAGAGAGACAATAGAATGATCTTCTCAGCTGCTCTCACTATGCGTTGCCGAGTCTTTCGGTAGGACGCGTTGCAGGTGCCATACCACACAGTGATGCAGCTCGTCAGGAAGCTCTCGATGGTGCCTCTGTAGAAGGTGTACATGATGGGGGGTGGGGCTCTGGCTCTTCTCTGAGTTTGCGGAAGAAATGGAGAAGCTGTTGTGATTTCTTGGCCAGTGCTGCTGTGTTTTCAGTCCAGGAGAGGTCCTCTGTGATGTGCACACCCAGGAACTTGGTGCTGCTCACTCTCTCCACAGTCGCACCGTTGATGGTCAGAGGAACGTGCTGAATGTGCGCTCTCCTGAAGTAAACAACAATCTCCTTCGTCTTCTCCACGTTCAGAGAGAGATCGTTGTCACTGCACCACTTGGCCAGGTGGCTCACTCCTCTAGTTTGCCTCATCTTTGTTGCTAATAAGACCCACCACAGTTGTGCCATCTGCAAACTTAATAAAGAGGTTGGAGTTGTGTGATGGTGTGCAGTCATGGGTCAGCAGAGTGAAGAGGAGAGGGCTCAGCACACATCCTTGGGCGGCCCCAGTGTTCAGTAAGATGGTGCTGGATGTGTTGCTGTCGACCCGTACTGCCTGAGGTCTACCAGTTAGAAAGTCCAACAGCCAGTTGCACAGCGACGTGTTGAGCCCCAGCTGGATAAGTTTGTAAATGAGCTGTTGAGGGATGACTGTGTTGAATGCTGAACTGAAGTCAATGAACAGCATTCTGACATATGAGTCCTTTTTGTCCAGATGTGTGAGTGCTGAGTGGACGGCAGTGGAGATGGCATCATTGGTCGACCGGTTGGACCGATATGCAAACTGGAAGGGAGGGGGGCGGGACAGACTTGATGTGGTGCAGGACTAGCCGCTCAAAGCACTTCATTAGGATGGGGGTAAGTGCAACAGCACGGTAGTCATTGAAGCAGGATGGAGATGGCTTCTTCGGAACTGGAATGATGGTGGTAGTTTTGAAACATGTGGGAACAACAGCCTGACTCAGTGAGATGTTGAAAATATCTGTGAAGACATCATTGAGTGTTTTTGTACAGTCTCTCAGTACACAGTACACGCTCAGGGATGTTGTCAGAACCCGGAGCTTTGTATTCATTAATCCTGCTGAAGGATCTCCTCACACTGTCTGGGATCAGCGTCATCACCTGGTCGCCGGGAGGAAGTGGAGTCTTTTGTGCAGTGGTTGTGTTTTGTTGCTCAAATGCAAGCAAAGAAGGTGTTCGGCTCGTTCAGTAGAGAGATGTTGCTGTCACAGGTCCGTGGTGGGGGTTTGTAGTCCGTAATGGTCTGTATCCCCTGCCACAGGTTCCTAGTGTCTCTGCTCCGCTGAATTGATGAGCTATCCTCCTGAAGTGCTGTCTCTTAGCCTCTCTGATACTGCGGGACAGGTTGGCCCTGGCTGTTCTCAGGCCCACCTCATCTCCAGCTCTGAAGGCAGCGTTCCGTGTCTTCAGGAGTCTATACACCTCCCCTGTCATTCATGGCTTCTGGTTGGCCCGGACAGTGATGGTTTTTGTGACCGTTGCATCATCAATACACTTCATGTAGGCAGTGACAGTCTCTGAGTAATCCTGGAGGTCAGTGGTGTTATTGCACCACTTGAATCTGTTTGTGAACTGGTTTGGCGACTTTAATGAGCGGTCTGTATGCAGGCATTAGCATGACAGTGATGTGGTCTGAGGCTCCAAGGTGGGGGAGGGGAGGGCTTTGTAAGCTCCTCTCTGTGTGGTGTTAACAAAGTCCAAAATGTTATTACCTCATGTTGGAAAGTTAATGTGTTGGTGTATTGAAAGCATGGTTGAAATCCCCAACTATGATGAGAAAAGCATCGAGGTGTACTGTCTGCTGCTCACTGATGTGCTGGTACAGTTCATTTAGTGCGTCTTTCCTGTTGCTGATGATGTTGATCGGGGGAATGTACACCGAAATGAGCAGTATAGCATTATATTCCCACAGCATACAGAACGGCCGACACTTAATAATCATAAACTCCACCAGGGGTGAGCAGTGTGAAACTCGCGACTGCATGCGTGCTTACAGACAGGTAGACGCGATGGCGACGTACAAAAACACTGCGACTCACAAGACAAAAAACAATAAAACACCGTTCTGTCGGGACAGAGAGAAGCCACTGCGTGTGGACGCGCCACCATCTTGGTACAAAGGTTGGAGAAAGATGGAAAGATGGAGACTTGCTGCCATGCACTGGTGGCTTTAGTGTCACATGTATCTATTCACGACAGGCTTAAACCAACCATGGTGCTATCTCAAAATAGAATTCACACTCTGCAAAACATGTTAATTATCATTATAAAAAAAAACAAAAAAACATTTTGTGTCAATATTTCAAACCCCTAAAATAACCTAGCATTATATTTAAAAAATTCCCATAATTTTTTTGTTTGTATAGTTAATATTAATGTAATTGTAAGCACACTAGGGTTTAAAAAAAAGGTAATTTGGCCCGCACAAGGAGACATTTTCTCCGATCCGGCCATCAACCTTAAATTATTTTGACACCCCTGCCCTACAGCTTGTGTTAATGATCTGAAAAGTTTTACAGTCTGTCTTTCTGATTCACAGTGTTGAACAAAAAATTTAATTGTTGAATTACTTCAGCTGTCTGTCTGTGGTTACAGTTTCAAACTTTTCATTATGGCGTTCATTAAGCAGCTTGTTGACCTGCCATACTGATTGTTTGAACTTTGCTGTTTTACATTGCTCATTTACCTCACTGAATAGAGAGTTACATGTCATTTACAATTTTTTACACTCCTATGCACAAATAATACAGGTTGTGTCAGGTTGAGGCTTCACATGGCCTGCATGTGCATTTTACATAGTTTATTTAATAGTTTAATTAATGTAAAAACGTAACTTACTTAGGTAAATATGACGACACTGAAGGAGATCATGTTGTAAATACATGGATATGTTGCTTCTGAAATTGAGACTATCCATATTTACCCAACTTGCTGTCTCACTTTTGTCACATCAGCGCTGATCTCCTGCTGACCAACAGCCCCCAATGGGACGAATAAAGGGAGCTTTGTTAAATCTGAATCCACACAAGCACATATAAGCTGCATATTTAGACAAACACATTTATATGTACTTATAAATGTGCTGCATGTCTCTGTTTACAGTAGTACATGCAGATTTAGCTCTTTTTTGAACTTCACTATTCTCTTTCTGTTGTGTCATAAGATGTGACAGAGAGCAAAACAAGACGTTTCCTGAATTCTACAGTACGATGAATTTGCTGAATTTATGTGGAAACATTTGTGTTTTTGAACTCTGTTAAATGATTCAATTATAACTGCATGATTTCACATGCTGAATCATTGGTAAAGATTCTAGTTCACTCAGACTTTATCATCATTCTTTCACAATAAAGAAAGCAGGTTAACTTTTCCATGTCCACAAAAATTTCCTCATTTTTGGCAGTCCAACCAAATGTATTTTTGGCTATTGCTACAAATATACATAAATATATATATTTATATACAAATATATATACATTTATGGATTTATTCAAACATAAATTAAACATAAGAACAGTAAAAAAAAAAAAAAGAATGAATATGTTACATTGGTGCATATATTTAGCAAAATACCCCTCTCTACAGTTTATTTTTCTGTTTATGGTCACCATGCTTAATATGTTTGTTTCTGAGGTAAATGTGATGTTACGTGACATTGTTTACTTTATATTGACATCTTTGCATGGATGACACCGATTGAGCGATTGCATGAGATGGATGTAAAGCTGTAGTCTTTTTAACTGAATTTATTATTAAATACGGCAATACAATGAATGGACAGAATTTGAAATCTGAGACTTTGCTTCATATTAAAAGCATCAAAGCACAATGCTTATTGCGATTTATTGGAAGGGAAGTGCCCTTCAATTTTCTACCCATTAACTGAAAACAGGCTACACTAATTGATTCTTGAGATTTAAGAATGCATATCGTTATGTTAAAAAAGAGAATCAAGATATCAATATTTTTTACCCAGCACTTATACACCAGTGTTAATTTCGTTGACTAAATATTTTCGTCATTATTTTCGTCACAAATATATTTTTGCGGACGAAAACGAAACGAAAACTAAAATAGAAGGCACTGATGGAGACTAAAACTATGACTAAATTGATTGACATTATCGTCAACGAATAAAGGACGAGACGAAAATAGACTGTTACGAAAATCAAATCAGCAGACGGGAGAGATGCGAGGAATGAACAAAAGAACCGGCAAAATGGAACAGGCGAGACTGCATGAGAGAAGAGAACCAATCAGAGCCTGACTTATTGAGACGTGAAGCGAAGGTTTTCAGTTTTTAAATGAGCTCCCGGGAAGACGCAATTCGGTGATGTCTAAAAGAGCGACAAAATGTCCACAGCTCACTTCACGTTTGACAACGAACAAAACAAAACAAAGCCTAAAGCACGCGGAGCGCTCATTCGTGGCAAGAACACCACCAATTTGAAAAGACATTTACAGACAAGCCACCCGGACATTTTCTCGAATGTAATTTCACAACGATGTTCTTTTGTTTATTGAGCTAAGCAAAATTGGAAGACTGCAGTGCGTAGATGTTGTAGCATTAAATATTACGAACTGAAAAGTACTGTAAAATAGCCCCTTCTTCAAGTTAGATGAGAGCACAATACTAATACGTAATATCATGATAAATACATTTGATTAATACTAATGTTTAGTATATTTTAATGTTCTACTTGTTGACAATATCACAAATATTTCTATATTAGTCATGTGAAACATGAATGTTCACATCCTATCATTATACATACAAATCTAGCAATATTGTAGTATTTAAAACATACAATATTGCTAGACAAATGAATACCTTATAAAATCTTGTTACTTTTTTTTATCCACCTAGGTGCCACCTTATTAAATATTTACTTTAAATGTATCCACTTATTGTTCAGCTCAGCTGTAAGCTTTAAGGTCCTGGACCTAACGTTATTTTTCTTTTATTGATGGTCAACTGGCAGCTAGTTATTGTTTACATTATCATGACAGTGTTTGTTGCTGCATAAAAGCTTTTGAATCGAAATAAAGACACAGTTGTGTTGAAATAAAGTTGAATTTGTGTTTTATATATTTTGGTTAAGTTTGTTTCCTATACCAGCTGTAAAAAATTGTCTAGTAAATCTGTTATTGATTTTAGTCTTATTTTAGTCGACTAAAATACCAAGCAATTTTAGTCGACTAAAATACCAAGCAATTTTAGTCGACTAAAATGCCAAGCAATTTTAGTCGACTAAAATAAGACTAAAATTAAAACAAATCAGATGACTAAAACTTGACTAAAACTAAAAAGAATTATAGTCAAAAGACTAAGACTAAAACTAAATTAAAATTTCGTGTCAAAATTAACACTGTTATACACAGCCCCCCATTTTCAGGTGCTCAAATCTAATTGGCCGAATAAATATAATCATAAATGAAATATTTTGAGAATCCTTTGCAGGCAATGACTGCCTTCATTCTGGAACTCAAAGACATCACCAGAGACTGGGTTTCCTCCTTTGTGATGCTTTCCCAGGCCTTTACTGCAGCTGACTTCAGTTGTTATCTTTCTGCGTTTAGTTTTCTCTTCAGCAACTGAAATGCAGCTAAATCAGGTTGAGTTCCTCTTTTTTTACCTGCAGCTTACAAATGCAAATGGCACAATTAGAATCAACTCCAACTTTGAATGGTTTTTATCACACATGTTGAAGTGTGTTAATTCAGCACTTTGACCATCTGATTAACATTATGAAGGTTCCGAATGTAGATTTTCATCTTATTGAAGACGTTTCACACTTCAATGCATGCTGGGTACCAGCACAGGACAAAATTCATTCATGAGTCCCAGCATGCATTTTAGCATGAATATGTGCTTTAATTTTTGTTTATGTGTTGAGTTTTAGTAGTGTGTTTTGTGATGTTCAGAATTTTTTTGTGGATTGTCACCATTGTTGAAATTCATACACTGATTCTTGATGTGTGTGTCTAAATTACAAAAATCTTTTTTCTTTCAAACTGCACAGCAGTGCTTGTTCTATACCTCTAATATATTCACTAAATGAAGGGACAACAGATAAGATCAGTGAATGAGAACAATTATTATTATCAACCTGTAAACAACAATGCTACATCTTTTTCCTTTGACACTTTTTGTCATAACAAACATATTTCAAAAACTCATTGTTCTAGCAGTCAATTAGAAGTTAATAGTGATGGCCGATTCGTGAACGAATCGTTCAATTAAACCGGTTCTTCTTAGTGTACCGGTTGAACCAGTTCACCAAATCGAACTAAATCGTTTTTTGAATTTTTTTGCCTATTAATTAATTTTAATTATTTAATTTTAATTAATTTAATTTAGACTTTTAGGAGTGTATGGAATCAACCCCAGTGCGCACCAGGGTCTGATGACAGCGTTCACATTAGCGATTTTTCATGCGAACCGTGCCCCGTTCCGCACTAAACTGCCAGTGTGAAAGAACCCTTAAATGTCCTTATTGAACTATGCACTCACTGTAAAAAATTGTGCCGTTAAATAACAATAATTTACTGGCAGCAGGGGTGCCAGTAAAGTACTGTTAATTTACAGCTTTCAACCATTAATTTACCACTCTTCTTTTTTACAGTATTTTACTGTAAATTCTACCATGGAAATTAACTCCACTCCCACTACTACAAACCGTTTGCGTTTAAAAGCTAGCATTCCTACGATGTTAGTACTATTTACTTATTTCATTTGAGTCCACTGAGAAGGAATATTTCTTAATATAAACTGCAAACATTTAATGTGTAGTAGTAAAGTAATTAAATGCATGACTTTTACTCAAATCGCTGCAGTTCATTGTCAGCTATAGCACACATGTATGTGCTGAAGTACTTAAAGGGGGGGTGAAATGCTATTTCATGCATACTGAGTTTTTTACACTGTTAAAGAGTTGGATTCCCATGGTAAACATCGACAAAGTTTCAAAAATTAATTTGTACGTTTGAAGGAGTATTTTTGTTTCTTCCGGTTTGTCACAAGTTTCGGAAAGTTTTTTTCTGCTTCAAATATCTCTGTGTTGTTAACTTAGCTATCGGTACGTAAAGCACATCAAGTAAACAACATGCGATGTTGTCATCAAACTGTACTTTCCACATGTACAGCTTAAAAAAAACGACATAAAGTGGAACTTAGTCATTTTCCAAAACCGCTAAGCAAATATATACAGTTTCAATACATACCACATAGAGACGTCCTGCTGAAGTCATTGCTGATGCTGCTCTTGTTAAATTTCAGCCTCTGGATCTGATTCTGGATCATAAATATACGCTGAATCTGACTGTTAGCCATGGTTTGTTTTGGATGTTTTTTTCCTCACGGTAATGTAACAGCTTCCAAACGCTCTCAACACAAAAGCCTACTCGCGCTCGTGATTCTTTAGCTCCGCCCACACATCACGCCTCCAGCGGCTCATGTTTTTTCGGGAAAAATCGGTACAGACTATCTTTCTCTTATGAACATAATAAAACTAAAGACTTTTTGGAGTTATGAAGGATGCAGTACTACTCTATAGGTACTCAAGATTAACAGGATATTGAGTGAAAACGTGCATCCCCGCCCCCCCTTTAACACAGAGATTGCCACTGTATCAGCGACTCTACATTTACTGTCTTTACATAAAGCAGTAGAAAATCAGAATTTGTGGCTCATCATTGACTGAAGCACAGGCTCTACTATCCAGCACAATGGTGAACAACAAAACTAACATTAAAAGATCTCTGTTTATTACATTAATACATATTACAAAATACATTTTGGTCCAAAAATAGCAAATACGATGACATTTTTCATCATTGTCTTCTCTTCTCAGAACAAAGCAGTTTGTGATATCCATTTCACGAATGAATCATTTGATGTAACTGGATCTTTTTGAACCAGTTCACCAAATAGAACTGAATAGTTTTAAACATCGAATGATTCATTCGCTAACCGGATATCACAAACTGCTTTGTTTT
Organism: Carassius auratus; assembly: GCF_003368295.1. NCBI lineage: Eukaryota > Metazoa > Chordata > Actinopteri > Cypriniformes > Cyprinidae > Carassius > Carassius auratus. The sequence continues at coordinate 13,130,521 of NC_039250.1, forward strand.
GAACTCTCTCACAACAGACACGGAAGAGAAGACAATGATGAATAAAGTCAGTGTTTTCGCAAAATTTTGGACCAAAATGTATTTTCGATGCTTCAAAAAATTCTAACTGACCCTCTGATGTCACATGTACTACTTTTATTATGTTTTTCTTACCTTTTATGGATTTATGTAAGTAATTAAATCATATATCATCCTTTGAATTTTGCTCAAATTGGTTCAAAATATCAGTGGAAGTGTTCAGTCTTTAAAGACTTTGTAAATTCTTTGTCCAGTAAAGGCTTAATTAGTGACCAATGAAAAGTTCCCAGCATGTCCCTCTCATGAATATGATTAAATACTGGATAACTCTGCATTATAGACATGTTTTTTTAATTCCATATGAAAAAACTCAGTAACATCACTTATGACAATATGCATTGAATGTAAAAAGAAAAGCAATGACTCTAGTTTGTCACCACAACAGAGAGAGAGAGCTTTAGCTTGAATTATGAACAGATCTGTTTGACTAAATCTCATGTGATTCTTCTCAGTTTATATAATGATGATTGGTTTGATCACAATTATTTGTGAAATGTGCTGCCAATTGACTTGTTACAATCCAGCACACTAACCGTCTGATTCTACTTTCAGAAAGATTGAGAAGAAATGGGAGTTTTGAAGTATATGTTTAAGCTGAAAAATGTGGAAGATCAATGTTGTTTGTTTGCTGTAGATTATAAGGTTAGTTATAAAAATTCTGTTTTTATGAAAAGCAGATGCACTTGTTAATCATATTTTGTGGTTTAGCATATCGTTAGGTCAAATTTACCTGTTAAAGTCTACATTTAACTTTTGTGTACATTAGTTTTATCTGAAAGTTCAGCTTAAATCCAAAAGGTTTTTGTCAGTAAACAAAGACACAGTATACTTCCTAACAATCGAAGGTTAAATTAAATGACTTTAACAGAGCTTAATTATATTGGATTTATGCAAGTAATTAAATCACATATATCATTCTTTGATTGAATTTTGCACAAATCGGTTCAAAATATCAGCGTAAGTTTTTAGTATTTAAAGACTTTGTAAATTCTTTGTACAGTAAAGGGTTAATGGGTGACCAATGAAAAGTTCCCAGCATGTCCCTCTTATGAATAGTGATTAAATACTGGATAACTCTGCATTATAGACATGTTTTTTTAATTCCATATGAAAAAACTCAGTAACATCACTTATGACAATATGCGTTGAATGTTCAAAAGAAAAGCAATGACTCCAGTTTGTCACCACAACAGAGAGAGCTGTAGCTTGAATATGAACAGATCTGTTTGACTAAATCTTATGTGATTCTTCTCAGTTTAAATAATGATGATTGGTTTGATCACAATTATTTGTGAAATGTGCTGCCAATTGACTTGTTACAATTCAGCACACTAACCGTCTGATTCTACTTTTAGAAAGACTCAGAAAAAGTTGACATTTTAAAGTGCTTATTTTGTTAAAGTTGAAGATAATAAGTCAATGTGATATGTTTGCTATAGGTCATGAAGTTAGTTATAGAGGGTTTTGTTTTATGAACTATAGATGCATTTGTTAATCAAATTATGTAGTTTAGGATATTGTCTGTCGAAATATAAGTGGTAAAGTATATATCTTACTTTTGTGCACATTAGTTTTATCTAAATGTTCAGGTGAATTCCTATATTTCTTGTTGGTAAAATGACATAAGGTCCACGCACTTGTTCCAAGGAAGGTATCTGGTGCCGCCTGAAGGATTCATGTGTGTTTGGTCTTTTCAGCATGTAGAGTTATTCATTTTAGGTTAAACTCAAATCTGACTCCATTTTATTATGACCTCGAATTTAGGTTGGAATGCAAATTAATTGGTTTTACGTCTGTTTCTAATTAGTAGGCCTATTATTCTGACATTCTTCATTTTATATTAACTTGTTCATTCGTGTGCTCATGTTGTTAACAAGGATTCAACGTAATCTACTAGAGTCAATAATGACAGAGTAAAACTGAATAAAATCAAATGTAACAATTTATTATCAGTCAGGTAAATATGTATTCTGCCAATTACATATCCAATTCAAACATATCAAATCATATAAAAATAAAACATCAAATTCTCAAAGATTAATCTAAAAGTAAATTATGCTCACCTGACCTTAGAAAATACAGTATGAAGTGAAGAGACACACAACACACTACGGGGCTTTCTGGCTACAGAAATCACCCTGATCCTTTCGATGCAGTCCTTTAAATACAAAACCAAGATAAAACATCCCCCAAATGGAGGCATGAACGAACAATTGGGAATTTTCATTAACTCAGGTCCAAAACATGGGTGGTTTACAACTCAATGGGAACAGAAGGTAATTTACATTGAGGACCCTGAGAAGGGGCACTCCCATTACTGTAATCAAAATATCTCTCAACTCTTAGGATCTGTAATATCTTTTAGTCTCATTTTGTAAGGTTGAGACCATTGTACCAGTCACCCTGAGACAATTGACACCAAAACATGACTAAATATAACTTGCATTAATGTAGAGCAAATATTATTGACAATTCTGAGTGAAACCAAGTGGAGGTAGGATGGGTGAGGGAGAAAAGATGGTGAACATAGTGTGAGGAGGGAATGTGATGGTGAGGTGTGAACTGCTAGGTGTGGTGCTTCTCCAATGGCAGTGTTACTTCTGCAGGAAGGTGTTCAGGAGAGTGTTCAAATGTTAATTTTCAGGAAAGTCCTTTGTTCTCTTTGGGAGAAGTCATCCCTCAGTCCAGATGGACAAACTCCAGCCTTACAATGACATTTATTTTCTAACAAGAATATTGACTAACTTACATTAAATAAATGCTCTTTTAATTCCATAAAAGAAAACTCAGTAACATGACAATATGAATTGAATGTTGAAAAGAAAAGCAATGACTCCAGTTTGCCACCACAACAGAGAGAGCTGTAGCTTGAGTATGAACAGATCTGTTTGACTACAACTATTGTGATTCTTCTCAGTTTAAATAATGATGATTGGTTTGATCACAAATGTTTGTGAAATGTGCTGCCAATTGACTTGTTACAATTCAGCACACTGACCGTCTGACTCTACTTCCAGGAAGATTGAGAAGAAATGGGAATTTTGAAGTGTTTGGTTTGTTTAAACTTAAAAGTGAGTGAAAAATCAATGCTTGCTGTAGTTAATGGTGTTAGTTTTTTGGTTATCAAGTTGGTTCAAAATATCAGCAGATTTAAGTCTTTACAGGCTTTGTGACTTTTTTGTCCAGTAAAGGGTTAATAAATGATCAATGAAAAGTTCCCAGCATGCCCCTCTCATGAATATGATTAAATATAGGCTAACATTATATTATGTACATACTTTTTTTTTTATATATATATATGGAAAAACTCACTTATGTAACTTTTATGTGACACTATGTATTGAATGTTAAAAAGAAAATCGGAGTCAAATTAGTCGGACTCAATTAAAATAATTTTAGGGCAAGTAAATGAAGCTGGATTGCTGTATATAGAATGAAAATCTTTATTTGATTAGTAGAAAATTAACTGGAGAAATAAACCTTTTCAAAACATAAAATCAATTGCTTCACAGATGATTCATTATTTTGAAGCGCTAGAGACACCACATTCTTGAATCAGCTGAATACAACGACAACTCATACCAAAACATGCAAAAGTAAATAAATAGAAAGCCAATACAAAATGCTTTCTTGAAAGCAGATATTTAATGCAATCAAAATAATATAAAAAAATTAGATATGAAGTGTGTGTGTAATTAAAAAATAATACTCATTAATTTGCAGGGCTTGTTTTGTTTGTTTTATGGAGAGCTTGCCTAAATAGCCCAAGTACTAATTTTTACTACTCATCAAATAAATGTCTGGTTAAAAATGTGGGGAAACCATAGGTTCAATGGTTCGCAGCTGGAGTGGGGGGTGGGTTGCCAATCTCAATGAACTCACTAAAAAACAAATGATATTTCGAAATGTTTTGAAACAGTTATGACATAACAAAGCCTTGTTTACTGAAATCATATGACGCAGTTTTTATATACTTGCTATGAACCACTGTTTCAAAACGAATGATTTGCAAAGTTTTAAGTTCGTTTATAAACCAGCTATCACTAATTGTTAGAGTTTGATGATTGGTGAGAAAGGAGGGGCTATTAGAAGCCTATGGCCTCAAGGAGTGGAGGGAGGCAGACGGTGGTTAGGGAAAAGGGGGGCTCTAGGAGAGAAGCATCGGGTGAAAGCCATAAAATGTCAGGAGATGAAAGTAATAAAGTTAGGAATACTGGAGGTAGTGAAAAATTTGTTGTCTTGTTTAAGTGAGTTGGAATTAGGGAAGTGAACACATTAAGGGTTACCATTACTTTGTAAAGTCAGATTCAGGCCAAGACATTGTTTAAAGTTATGTTAAGAGTTATTAGGTAGTTATTAAGGAGTTATTAGGTATAATAATGCTAGAGATGTGTGGAAACTGGTGGTCAAGGTGGAGGCGCTGTAGGAAGCCAGCATGGAGTCAGTGAAGCAGTGTATAGAGTGTTTGAAGGTTTGTTTGTGAAGGAAATCTTTGAAAATATTAAGGCGTCCCAGGTAGCTGATGTGGTGAGATTTAAGCGTAGGGGTGGAGCTGGAGATCCACCATTCCTGTTAATGTTTAAAGATGGTGTACTGTTATAGAAAGTGGTCCTTGGCATTACAGTATGTGAAGGATTACATTAAATCACATTGCGCTGCTATAATTTAGGTTCGGTTATAATAGGTTTGGACATGTTGCTGGGTCTTGTCGGTAAAAGAAGGTGTCCAAAGTATGGTGGAGATCACGTAATACAAAATTGCAAGGCAGAGGCTCCAAAGTGCCAAACTGAAATGTACAGTAACTGTGATGGGAATCGTGCAGTAGGGTGTTATGGTTGTGATAGGCAGGTGCAGTTTATGAAGAATCAGAGCAAGATGTTGTATGAGTTCAAAGAGTGGTAATGGAGATGAAGCGGTGTTAAATGGATTAAAACCATACAGCAACACACTTCAGTTCACAATCACAAATGTGCACTATTTATGACATTCATTAAGCAGTTAGTTGAACTTCCTGCATGAGTTTTCTTAGTAAATTATTTAATAGTTTAATTCAAAATATAAAATAGAAATTCAGTAGATGACAATGAGGGAGATCTAAATATAGCATTAATTGAGTTAATCCATATTTACACTTCACTTGTGTCGTCATCGACCCACAGCACCTAACAGTTCAAATAAAGAGAGTTTTAATACATCTGAATCCACACAAGCACATCTGCTTTATTATTTAAACAAACACATGTACATGTAGCGCTGCATGTATCTGTTTACCAGCTTTTTGACAACTGTTCACACCATATCAAGGTTGTAATACCTTCTTTGTATATCTAGTTTTGGCTCTTTCTGAACTTCAACCACTTTCTGTTATGTCAGAAGCTGTGAAAGAGAGCGAAACTTGTTACATAAAACACCTAAGTAAATTTAGTCTCTGGACTGAAATACATTTTTTTTTAATAATTTTTTTCCCTATGAATGAGAAATTTAAGTCATTGTGGTCACTGATGTGCAGGGTTTGGCTAATTCTAAAATGTATTTCACTACAATTTACAAGATACATGCTTCAAAAAGTAAATGTATGCTGACATTCGCTACCCTTACGAAAAAGAAGTTTAGTCAAGTGTGCTATTAGTATACTTCTTTTAAACTAAAAATAGGAAAGTATACCTTTAGTTTACTTTTTATGTACTTCTCAGAAATGCTCTTTATGTACTTCTCGGAAATATACTTAAAATTACGTCTGTAAGTATACTTGACTTATAATTACAAAAAGTCTAAATATATTTGAGCTATACTCCTAGAATCTGTGTTTTCATTGTTTTATGGTAGAGGTTGCTAGTAAGCATTTTCTTTACAAAATTTTCAAAAATACACAAGTGAAGAAGTGAAGGCACAGTACATCAATGTGACATCAGGAAGACGTTGGACTCCAACTAATCCAACATCAGTCAGACGTCATATTTTGGTTGAAAATTAAAGTTGGGTTGTAATCATCATGAAATAATCTGATTCACTGATGTTTTTTAATCTAACAATTATGTTGTTCCATTAGTACATTCACATTACAAACCCTGTGTTTCTGCCGCATAAGATCCAGCAGTATTATAACAATCAGTTAAAAAATTTTAACAAACATGAGCTCAACAAATTTAACCTATGTTGACACACACAGACATCAACAATCAGCGCATGAATCTCAACAATGGTGACATGCTTCATGCAGCAATGCATGCTGGGAGCCATGCGTTTTATACTATGGTGGCTCCCAGCATGCATTTCTGCATGAATTATGTCACCATTGTTGAGATTCATATACTGATTATTGATGTCTATGTGTCTCAAAAGCTTTTTCTCCCAAAATGTATTAAAAAATAAAATTTCAGAATGTCTGGTCTGAGAGAAGAAAATTTTGTCTCTTGAATATTGTTCATTAACAATAAATAACCACTTTGGGTCAATGACGATAAAAAAAAATGTTCCTTAATCATTTTTCTATAACTATATCACCTTATCTTTGTTTATGGTTCATTTTATAACCAATTATGAGTTTTGGTAAACACTTTTACAGGAACCACAAACTTAGTAAGCCAAGAGTCAAACTAACCAACTAAAGCAAACACTGATCACAATAATGGTGACCAAACATTTTCAAATAAAACATTAACATCTAAACCTCAGTTAATTCTCAAAAAGAATAAAGTCAAACTGGTTAGTAATAAGTGAAGCTGGTAATACATGTACTGCCATGCATTTCACCGTTTTTTTTTTTTGGGGGGGGGGGGGGGGGGGTTGTTTATTACAGCCAAAATTCAGCATCTGCCCAACATTGGAGCTTGACGTCAAACAGTCATTGGATTTAGATGTCAACCCGATTTTCATTTTCAACCAAAATCCAACGTCTAACCGCTATTATTATGTTTGAGATATCAATCACTGTTCGATGACCATAATGTTTGTATAAACTGTAGGTAACAACTGGTAAAATGTACATCTATGTCATAAAAACCATAATAATACCTACACAATATTTTTCTTCTCAGCCATGTCATCAATTGCTCTTTAGTGAAATCTCCTCATCCGTTGTCTGATTGGAATTTTGCAAGGATTTCTGTATAGTTAAAGTGTGCATAGCCTGCATCTGCAACTTTTTTTTTGTAACATACACACATTAAAGTGTTTAAAAAAAGATTGCATGAAGCTAGAATGAAATGTTTTTGTTTACAAGCAGATACACTGTTCTTTCTTTGTATGTTTTGCATGCTCAGATATTCAAAATAACAAAAAATTCAAACCTAAATAGGGACCTAGTAGTCTTAAAATATGATATGTCACTTAAAGAAAACTTATGAGTATACTTGCAGTATAAGTGTACAAAGTATTTAATTACTAAACTATCAGCAAATCAAGTTCACTTTTATTATAATTGCAGTACAAACTACAAACATAGATGTAAACTAGTTGTATACTCAAAGTTTGCTACTGTTATACTTAAAGTATATTTAAAAGTATATTTTATATACTAGAAAATGGGCCGATTTAGTCCCAAGGAGTACTGAAACAGTACACTTACAAGTATACTACTAGAACACTTTGTATACTTGCTACCTAAAGTATACTTAAAAGTATACTTGAACCTTACTTAAGTAAACTTAATAAAATAAACTTGAAGTATACTACTTTTTGCTAAGGGTACTTACTTCGGATTAGCACTGTGCTGCACACTGTTTCATTATGCGGGGCTGCGCTGGCTTGACCGCAAGAGCGGATGTGTAATGTCTGCGAACTGTATTGGCGTACTGCTGGGGTGTGCTTGCTTTACACTACGTGTTTATTTCAATGCTGGGCACTTATAACATCAGCTGCCTGGTAGCCTGGTCTGCTACAAATTTAATACGGTGCCCTGTTCTCTCTCTCCAATGCATACAATGTTTTGACCATACAACAGTCACCATCGTCATCAGGTTTCTCTTTACGAGCGAATGCCTCTATACATTTAATTAGTTTATTTGCTTATTTTGTTTATTTTTGCTTTCTTTGTTGATGTGAACCTATTACTTTTTAAAAACAAAGTAGTTTTCTTTTGTTGCAGATCAGTGTTGATTTTTTTTTCTTGTGCTAGCCGAGTTTCTATGAACTTGTTGACCGACCATTATATATTTTTTTTGATCAGGTATGTGACATGGTAGTTTTCGTCCCATCCATTGTTTCTATGGATTGGTATACTATGACCAGCAGATCTATATCTCTGTCATTCTATTGAATAACTAGTTTTATAATGATGTGCCTGAGTGTGCGTGTGGGTATAAATTATTATATGTCTAAATTGTTATTCTGCTTCCTCTCCAGCGTTGGGGTGACCAGGACTCGTGTCTGTGTGGCGATCCTCTCTCTCTCTCTCTCTGCTTGGTGGTGGTCCCTTCCGAGTGGTGTTCCACGTGTGTAGTTTGAGGTGTGGGTCTAGTGCACGAGTGTTTGTTGTGTGTTTGTTTTCCTGAACACTTTATCTTTCTTCCATTGTTCGGACAATCAGTGTTTATTTGATGCTGTGCTGATTGAGTTTTATGGATGATATTGCACACTTGACATGCATGTCTTCACTTTTTGGTCAATATAATTTTTTTTATAAAATGCATCTTTTTCCAGTTTTCTCTGAAAGACATACTGTATTTATACTGTTTTGTTTTTTTAATAAAAGTATTTGCATAATGAAAATAGTTAACTTTTACAACATTACTGCCTTTTTATTCTTCATAGCTTTATTTTTCAAAAACAAGCTTGGTGACAGAGGATGAAGTGCAGTAATATGGGCACTTTGTCTTTAAATGAAAAATTTGACATATCAATAAATACTGGAAAATTATTACAGAATTATGTACTTTCATTATGCTTTATTTCAGTTTTTATTCCTAGAGATCAATTGGTAAAGCAAGGCAAATCACAGAAACAAAAAAGTGAATAATCTAATAACTTAATAAATTAACTTTTTTTACTTTTTATTAGTAAATGCCCTTGTCTTAGGTAAAATGTTATATAATTTCTGTATTTGCATTATTGTTGGAAGAAGGTGTAGACGTTAATAAAACACTATCTAATAGGTAGCAAATTTAAGTTATTGTTAACCAATCTATCCCTTTATTCGAAAAACAGAAAACAGCGCTCATGAATGAGCATAAGTGGTTAAGGAAGTGTGATGACGCTGCTCAGCTTTGATGTCATTGGCTGTGAATGTCCCTTGTCACTGCAGGACTGTCTGTTGTTGGACTATCTTTTAACCCATATTAAACAGAGCATCATGTTACAAAATAATGTTTTGCTGCTATTATTACATTAGTAATATATTAAGTCAACAATGAAGTGTTTCTATGTTGAGAAAAATCACCTCTTTAGTGAGAGCTTAACCCTAGCCCTAAGAATAACTTCAATGAACTACAAAAAACAGCCCCCTAGTGTTGCCTTTCCATAGATAGAACGATGGAGGTTTGTATGTAATGTGGTTTAAAATGTTTTATTAATGAAATTAAATAATATATTTAATGGAAAACTGGACATATAAATATGTTCACTGTGTAAATCTCTATGATATATTTGAGAGACATGAGGAAATTTAGTATTTTAGTGAGTGAGTAATATTTAAAATGCCTTTATGCCACCTTTCCATTTATTTTTGAAAAATGTGCCCAACATTATTTTATCAGCATAGTATAAGTAGTAATCCTGCAGATTTTCACTTTGATACGTTAATTGTACTCTGATTTACAGCCATTTAAAATGTACAGATTTGGGATTTTCCAGGGGGTGCTACTGGTGCCCCTGGGGTTAGAAGGGCAGTAAAACCTACATGTATGTATTCTCCTCATCATGGACAACAAACTGAGCTGAGTCACATTTAAATCTGACAGTTTTCACAGATCAACCTTTTCTATTCTTACATCATTGCTAGTATACCTTTTGGCAGGACATTGTGAGGCCATCCGACGAAACATGGACAAAATTATAAAGATATTATTTAATAATAAAAATAATAGATTATTTATTTGATTTTTTAAGTAAACAGCAATAAATATAATGGATGAACCTGCAACAACTTGCCATTATCTATTCCCCACTGTTAAGCAGTAATCAAGGACAATGTATACACATTGTGATACTTTACTATTAAACAAGGACAAATTCATTAATATATATATATATATAAAACACAAATAAATATTTTTTATATTCTCTTCATTTTTGTCCTCCATTATTTTGAACATGCTATCATACAATTTAAGATTTATTCATATAGAAATATCGGAATGAATTACTTCTACAATAACTTTGTATTTATGAGGCTTGAAACTACTGATTATCTATCTAACTATAAATGGATTAAAATTGTAAAGACAGACATAAATCTTATAGGTTTGGAATGACATGAGGGCAATAAAATTATTTTGTGTGTGATTTTTTCCTTTAAGAGGGAAGACCAAGAATGATAACCCTGCAAATAAGACAACTCCAAAGTTGGTTTGAGTTCTGCAATGAACACCACAGACATCAATGGTTTTAATGAAATGAGCAAGTAATCACACTGTTGTTGCATCAAAATGTGAAGTAAACAGGCAGGAGACAACAGAAACATTTATTTTCTAAAAATAACTTAAATAAATCTCAAAAGAATGATGCTCTCCTATGTCTACAAAAACAAAAAAACAAACATTATTTTACTCTTAGTAAAAATAAAAAAAAACGGATAACTGATAACATGAATTATGAAGTTTACTTTCCTTAAACTATCTTTCCCTCTCTTCCAAAGAAGCTGAGAAAACCACATCCTCACACAAGCAGATTTCTGTGTCCTTAAATCCAAAGTTAGTTTGGGTTCTGCAAAGAGGGACATCAATGGTTTCAATAAAATATGAACATACAATCACACTATTGTTGAATCAAAATATGAAGTTAACAGGCAGGACACAAATAACATTAATTTTCAAAAAAAAAAAAAACTTACATAAGTCTCAAAAGAATGAAGTTATCTTATCTCTGGATTTCAACATCTACAAAAACCAAACATTATTTTAGTTTTAGTAAAAAACATAAAAAAATAAAAAAAGATAGAATTCTGAAGTTTACTCGCCTTAAACCCATCTGTCCCTCTCTTCTGAAGAAGCGGAGAACAAAAAGGAAAAAAAAAACAGTAAAAACGGTAAAAAACAATAAAACACAAATAATGTGCTGGTTATGTTGTCATTCCTTTGCTCTCTAACTGAATGCAATGTTATAATAGCATGTTAATTTTCATAATCAAGTGATTATGGTGGTGTCTGTTAGGCATGATCTACTAGAATGACTTAAAGTGTTATTATAGTAGTCAAATAATAATTTTGCAATATTTGAGTGAGTAGTACAAATTTTAATTATTTTTTTTGCTTCTTACATTTTATGACAATGAACCGTAATGTGATAATCTGAACATATTGATTTAACAACAGTTTGAGTTTTAAATATTTTGGCCAGCGGTGTCTGCAACACTCAAAGAGAGAAATCAACAATCAGCATATGAATCTCAACAATGGTAATAATCAAAAGGTTTATGATGCAAAGCATGCTGAGTACCAGCTCAGGATAAAACTCATCCATGACTCCCAGCATGCATTGCGGCATGAATAAATTATGATGCTGAATTGTTCACTTATTTTCTTGAATTCTTATGTACTTATAATTTTGCTTTAGTCTTAAGTTTTAGTAGCATGTTTTGTGAAGTTCAGAACCTATCTGTTTATTTATTTTGTGGATTGTCACCATTGTTGTGATTCATACACTGATTATTGATGTTTCTGTCTAAAGATCAGCGCAGGTTTTTTTATGAGTGAAATTTTCTTAACAGTCTTTCATAACTTGAGGATCAGCAGTGTTTCTTATTTTGCTGTAGTGTCAATATTCAATAAGTGAAGGGACACGGGATTGGATCAGAAATAATAGAGTGTTTGTTGTCATGAATCTATGAACAGCAATACCAGATTTTTTTTTTTCTTCTGTTTACTTTTTTTCCGCTATAACAGGTTCCAAAAAAGCATTGTTACAGCATGTAAAAAAAAAAAAACATGTTTTAAAGTCACGTTTAAGAGCCCAACTAAAGTAAACACTGATCTCCATCATGGTAGTGAAAAAAAAACACCTAAACCTATTTAACTCTCAATAAGATCTTCTGTAGACATCTGACAGAAATAAAGTCAGTCTGGTTAGTAATGTGAATCTGGTGAAGCTGTTTTATGAGTTGTTTAATCAGATCTTGAGAGATTTTATGAATTATTTTATTTCAGTTGATTTCATCTAAGGCAGTGGCTCAAGTCAGTTGTATTCCTTGTGTTTCTCTTTCCTTTAGTAATTTTGTTTGTTAATAGCAGGTGTTCATCACTCATGCTCAATCATCAATTAATCACAGAATTATCTCATTAACTTCACTAATTCAGTGTTACTCAAACACTCTGTAGTGTGTACACATTATAAGTGTTCACTTAAAACTGAGGATTTTGTTGTGGGGTTTAAAGGGTTAAAAATTTAATATGAAGAAAAAACAGCATGAAACATAATTTAACAGTAATAAACTGTAATTAATTTACAGGAAACAAACTGTAGAAAAACAGTTATTTACTGGCGCCCCTGCTGCCAGTAAATAACTGTTTTTCTACAGTTTGTTGCCGTAAATTAATGTTTGCCAGCAAAAAAAGTGTTTTTCTACAGTTTGTTGCCGTTAAGTCAAGGAAAAACAGTAATATACTGTTAAATGTAAATGTCAGATTTACCAAATGAAAAAAAATAATAATTTAACTAAAATATTTGTGAGCATCCATAGAAAAAAATGTATGCAAAGTCATACACTGATAATGAGAGTAAATACTGAACTCAACTGTCTTAATGTCTTATCACAAGAGAGATCTGTTAATGTAGTTTTGTTGTTCACCATTGTTCTGAAAAGTAGAACCTGTGCTTCAGTCAATGATGAGCCACAATTTCTGCTTTTCTGTTGCTTTATATAAAGATGCTGATACAGTGGTGATCTCTGTGTTAAGTACTTCAGCACATACATGTGTGCTATAGCTGACAATTAACTGCAGTGATTTAAGTTAAAGTCATGCATTTAGTTTCTTTACTACACTGTAAAAAAATTTGCCGTTAAATAACAGTAATTTTCTGGCAGCAGGGGTGCCAGTAAAGTACTGTTAATTTACAGCTCTTAACCATTAATTTACCACTCTTATTTTTTAACAGTATTTTACAATAAATTCTACCATGGAAATTAACTCCACTCCCACTGCTTCAAACAGTTCGAGTTTTTAAACTAGCATTCCTACGATGTTAGTACTATGAACTTATTTCATTTGAGTCCACTGAGAAGGAATATTTCTTACACTTAATGTGCAGTAATAAAGTAACTAAATACATGACTTTTACTCAAATCACTGCAGCTCATTGTCAGCTGTATTAGACATGTATGTGCTAAAGTACTTAACACAGAGATCACCACTGTATCAGCGACTCCACATTTACTGCCTTTATATAAAGCAGCAGAAAATCAGAATTTGTGGCTCATCATTGACTGAAGCACCGGCTCTACTCTCCAGCACAATGGTGAACAACAAAACTACATTAAACTAAACGATCTCTCTTGTGCAAACACACATTAATACAGTCAAGTTCAGTATTTACTCTCATTATCAGTGTATGACTTTGCCTAATTTTTTTTCTATGGATGTTCACAAATATTTTAGTTAAATTAACTTATTTTTCATTTGGTAAATCTGACGTTTACATTTTACAGTATATTACTGTTTTTCCTTGACTTGACGGCAAAAAACTGTAGAAAAACACTTTTTTTTGCTGGCAACCATTAATTTACGGCAAGAAACAGTAGAAAAACAGTTATTTACTGGCAGCAGGGGTGCCAGTAAATAACTGTTTTTCTACAGTTTGTTTCCTGTAAATTAATTACAGTTTATTACTGTTAAATTATGTTTCATTCTGTTTTTTCTTCATCTTAAATCTTTAACCCTTTAAACCCCACAAGAAAATCCTCAGTTTTAAATGAACACTTATAATGTGTGCACACTACAGATTGTTAGAGTAACACTGAATCAGTGAAGTTAATGAGATAATTCGGTGATTAATTGATGATTGAGCATTAGTGATAAACACCTGCAGAATCACTGAAGGAAAGAGAAACACAAGAACTACAAATGACTTCAGCCACAGCCTTAGATGAAATCAACTGAATAAAAGAATACATCAAATCTCTCAAGATCTGATTAAACAACTACTAAAACAGCTTCACCAGATTCACATTACTAACCAGACTGACTTTATTTCTGTCAGATGTCTACAGAAGAACTTATGGAGAGTTAAATAGGTTTAGGTGTTTTTTTCACTACCATGATGGAGATCAGTGTTTACTTTAGTTGGGCTCTTGAACGTGACTTTTCAACAACTAAGGTTTTTTTTTTCATGCTGTAACAATGCGCCTTTGGAACCTGTTATAGCAAAACAAAAGTACACAGAAGAAAAAAAATCTAATATTGTTGTTTATAGATTGACAAGAACAAATACTATTTCTGATCTAATCCCGTATCTCTTCTCTTATTGAATATTGATACTACAGCATGAGAAGGAACACTGCTGAGCCATAAGTTATGAAAGACTGTTAAGAAAATGTCACTCATAATAAATAAAAAAAATCTTTGCTGAAATTTAGACAGAAATATCAAGAATCAGCGTATGAATCACAACAATGGTGACAATCCACAAAATAAATGAACAGATCAGTTCTGAACATCACAACACATGCTACTAAAACTTAAAACAAATGCAAAATTATAAGCACATAAGAATTCAAGAAAATAAGTGAACAATTCAGGGGCATAATTTATTCATGCCGCAATGCATGCTGGGAATCATGGATGAGTTTTATCCTGTGCTGGTACCCAGCATGCATTGCATCATGAACCTTTTGATTGTCACCATTGTTGAGATTCATATGCTGATTGTTGATTTCTCTCTTTGAGTGTTGTGGGGACTGCTGCCCGAAATACTTTTTAACTAAAACTAGTCGTTAAATCCATAAATCCTGGTTGTCACACTACTTTTCTATCTTACAAAATTGAAGTGTCATTCACTCAAATATTTCAACACCAAATTAATATTTGATTATTATAGCAACACTTTAAGTCAGTCTAGTAGATTATGCCTGTTAGAAACAACCATAATCACTTGACTATCAAAATTAATACTGCTGTAACAGATGCATCATAAATACAGCAATAAAACAAAATGTAAAGTGCAAAAGTCAATGGTCAGGAGCCCAACTAAAGCAAACACTGATCTCCACAATGGTGACACTAAACGAAACAGTAACATTATCATCTAAATCTCTTTAATTCTCAATAAGATCTTTTGATCTCTGTTCTCTGATCTGACAGAAATAAAGTCAGTCTGGTTAGTAATGTGTGAAGTTGGTGAAGCTGTTTGTTGATCATTTAATTCTTCAGTTGATTTCATCTAAGGCTGTGGCTGAAGTCAGTTGTATTTCATGTGTTTGTCTTGTTATGTTTTTTTTTCTTCAGTGATTCTACTCATTAACAGCAGCTGTTGATCATTGTCTGAATTCACTCATTAGTGTTCATTCTCTCTGTCAGGTGGACTATATTAGTAAACTCATGTAGGGAATAGTGAATGAGGGTGTAGGGTGTGATTTGAAACACAGCCGCTGAGTGTCGAATTTGAACGTTGTTAATTTACGATATATAGCAGCAGGCTACTTCTCGAAAACGATGAATATTACCCAGAATGCACTGTTTTAGTGAAAAACAGTATTTTACTGTCGAAATTTGGCCGTTTTTTTACAGCGATTTTTAACAGTGTAGTTCTTGTGTTTCTCTTCTCTTCAGTGATGTTGATTGGTAACAGCAGGTGTTCATCACTAATACACAATCATCATTTAATTAGTCACTTTATCATCTCGTTAACTTTTATCTCTTGGGATTTAACTCAAGACCCTTTTGTGACTTGGAAGGAATGACTTGGTTCCTCCTCTGGTGAAATCAGCTGCTGAGTTCATGAGTGGAGCAAAAATATGGCAGGACTTTTACTCTTTGGCACCTGGACTTCCCACCTCTGCACCGATGTGACATCATAGCAAGGTGGACTGCCCTCAGACACACTTCTAACTGGCATGCATCTCTTGTCTGTTCAAATCTAATTTTCAAAGCCTATATTTTACTTTTGTGCATATTAGTTTTATCTGGATGTTTAGGTGAAATCCTTAATTTTTCTATTAGTAAAAAAACATTTACTTCCTGACAATGACAGGTTGTATAAAAACAACTTTAACAGAGCTTAATTATATTGGATTTACTTAATAACTAAATCATATATCATCCTTTGAATTTTGCTCAAATTGGTTCAAAATATCAGTGGAAGTGTTCAGTCTTTAAAGACTTTGTAAATTCTTTGTCCAGTAAAGGGTTAATGAGTAACCAAAGAAAAGTTCCCAGCATGCCTCTCTCAAGAATATGATTGAATACTGACTAACTTTGCATTAAATAATTGCTCTTTTAAATCCATATGAAAAAACTCAGTAACATCCCTTAAGACAATATGCATTGAATGTTAAAAAGAAAAGCAGACTCCAGTTTGTCACCACAACAGAGAGAGCTGTAGCTTGAATATGAACAGATCTGTTTGACTAAATCTTATGTGATTCTTCTCAGTTTATATAATGATGATTGGTTTGATCACAATTATTTGTGAAATGTGCTGCCAATTGACTTGTTACAATCCAGCACACTAACCGTCTGATTCTACTTTCAGAAAGATTGAGAAGAAATGGGAGTTTTGAAGTATATGTTTAAGCTGAAAAATGTGGAAGATCAATGTTGTTTGTTTTCTGTAGATTATAAGATTAATAAAAAAATTATGTTTTTATGAAAAGTAGATGCACTTGTTAATCATATTATGTGGTCTAGCATATCGTTAGGTCAAATTTACCTGTTAAAGTCTACATTTTACTTTTGTTGAACATTAGTTTTATCTGAAAGTTCAGCTTAAATCCAAAAGGTTTTTGTCAGTAAACAAAGACACGGTATACTTCCTAACAATCGAAGGTTAAATTAAACGACTTTAACAGAGCTTAATTATATTGGATTTATGTAAGTAATTAAATCACATATATCATTCTTTGATTGAATTTTGCACAAATCGGTTCAAAATATCAGCGTAAGTTTTTAGTATTTAAAGACTTTGTAAATTCTTTGTACAGTAAAGGGTTAATGGGTGACCAATGAAAAGTTCCCAGCATGTCCCTCTTATGAATAGTGATTACATACTGGATAACTCTGCATTATAGACATGTTTTTTTTAATTCCATATGAAAAAACTCAGTAACATCACTTGACAATATGCGTTGAATGTTTAAAAGAAAAGCAATGACTCCAGTTTGTCACCACAACAGAGAGAGCTGTAGCTTGAATATGAACAGATCTGTTTGACTAAATCTTATGTGATTCTTCTCAGTTTAGATAATGATGATTGGTTTTATCACAATTATTTGTGAAATGTGCTGCCAAATTGACTTGTTACAATTCAGCACACTAACCGTCTGATTCTACTTTCAGAAAGGCTGAGAGAAATTGGAGTTTTAAAGTGTTTATTTTGTTAAATTTGAAAATAATAATACTAAGTCAATGTGATATGTTTGCTTTAGGTTGTGAGGTTAGCTATAGAGGATTTTGTTTTATGAACTATAGATGCTTTTGTTAATCAAATGATGTAGTTTAGGATATTGTCTGTCAAAATATAAGTGGTAAAGTATATATCTTACTTTTGTGCACATTAGTTGTATCTAAATGTTCAGTTGAATTACTATATTTCTTGTTAGTAAAATGATAATAAGGTCCACGCACTTGTTCCAAGGAAGGTATCTGGTGCTGGCTGAAGGATTCATGTGTGTTTGGTCTTTTCAGCATGTAGAGTTATTCATTTTGGGTTAAACTCAAATCTGACTCCATTTTATTATGACATCGAATTTAGGTTGGAATGCAAATTAATTGGTTTTACGTCTGTTTCTAATTAGTAGGCCTATTATTCTGACATTATTTATTTTATATTAACTCGTTCATTCGTGTGCTCATGTTGTTAACAAGGATTCAACGTAATCTACTAGAGTCAATAATTACGGAGTAAAAAAGAATAAAATAAAATGTAACAATTTATTATCAGTAAGGTAAATATGTATTCTGCCAATTACATATCCAATTCAAACATATCAAATCATATCAATATAAAACATCGAATTCTCAAAGATTAATCTAAAAGTAAATTATGCTCACCTGACCTTAGAAAATACATAGTATGAAGTGAAGAGACACACAACACACTACAGGCTTTCTGGCTACAGAAATCACCCTGATCCTTTTGCTGCAGTCCTCTAAATACAAAACCAAGATAAAACATCCCCCAAATGGAGGCATGAACAAACTATAGACGGTTTAAACGGCAACAACATAAACAAAGGTTACTGCGCATGCGCGCTTTTGTGGACCTAACTTAACTTCTGGTAGACTTCCAAAAAGAGCATCACAGTCCCGCCCACAGCCCAAGAGAGATCTGTTGCCGGAAGTAAATTTCCCATTCATTTCTCCCATTGACTTTCGGAAAAATCCGTATCTAAAGAGTTTTAGAGCATGTGTGAGGATAACCAGCTACGGCTGAACTCATATCTGAAAGCATATCAAACATATCATTTCAAGTGAAAAAATTAAGACAAAATCCCAAAAAAGTCAAAGGTACAAGAGTGTGTACATATTTTCATTTCGAGAGCAGGAACTACTCATCCCATAAACCACCGCACCTCATTGAATTTGACTGAAGCCGCGAACGAGCCTTTTGAACGACTTCCAAATCTGGTGATGGCCGCCCGCGCAAACTTTTTCCTCCAGTGAATTTTATTATATATAGTGAATGTTCAGTAATAGCAGTTCTTTCAGTATTAATCATGTAAATAAATAGTGTTTTATATATGTATTGTGTTTTGATTTTTAAATTATTGTGTATTTTTTATTGTGTGCGTGTGTGAAAGTGGTTAACGATAAGCAACAAAGTGCAGTGCTTTGTACCCGACTGCAATCACCGCTCAGTCGTCAACACATGTTGTTGCCATTACACACATGTTCAGTAAATGCACAGAAAGGTATGCCTAGGCTAAATATTGTTTTGACAGTGGCATCATAAAATGCTTGATGACTCATACCATAAGAAGGCTACAGTAGCCTAGCTAAAGTAATGCTAACTAAAGTTACCAACCTCCCTGCAAAACTCTCATGGCAGCCAAGGAGATCATGATTGCATTGATAAATCTACCGTGCAAAAACGCAACACAGGTTTTAATATAATTTTATTTTATTTTTTTATTAATGACCTTCAGTCTTCACAGACCTTCGTGGGGTTTAACCAGACAGTTACAAGAGCTCCACCAATCAATCACTGTGGGATTGCGGGTAATGAAGTTCTTAGTCAAGACATCGCGAATAAAAGACATTCATATCAAAACAAGGTTAGTGCCCCATGATCCTTTTGCGTTTATATGAGCATATACTATCGCTTAGTACAGCCGTAGCTGGTTTAAGTGTACCATGTATGGTTACGTTTTTATGGCTTATACCCCAAATGTCAATGCAGAAATTGCACTGAATTTTTACTTCCGGCACCAGCTGTGGGCGGGAGTGTGATGCTCTATAGAATCAATAACAACAGCCAAGTCCTTCTAGAGTAGATGTTTTTTGATAACAAAAAAAATATGTTTTCTGTGTGGATCAGGCGGACTTAATGAAAATGCGAATTCATTATTTGCCAGTAGAAGATGTTTTAAAGCATAGACATAAAGCGCGAGAAATAGAGGTTTCCCCAGTAACAGCTGTAATCAAAGCAGAGCTGGTACGCTCACATGCGGCTTTATCAGGCATATAACGAGCAAGTCTTCCTTCAGAAATACAGCGATATAAAAACACGCGTGCCTCGTTTTGATATTTAAACATATAAATGTAAGGAATTATTATTATTAAACATGCAGTACGTAACGTTACTCGTGTTTATTCAACGAAGCCTTTTTGAAAATCGATCAGTTTTAAAATTGTGGTGAGTCTCCAAAAATATATAAATGTATGGGGAACACATCCCGCAGCACAACCACCTGAGCCCAACTTCAGTCTACTCATCACATTGACTTTAACTGCGTTTGTAGAAGGCACTGGAGCCAGACCAATATAACCCAGACCGGAAGTTAACTTAGGTCCAGGCATGTGCGCCCAATGAAACCGTCTATGGGGAATTTGCATTAACTTAGGTCCAAAACATGGGAGGTTTACAAATCAATGGGAACAGAAGGTAATTTACATTGAGGACCCTAAGAAGGGGCACTCCCATTACAGTAATCAAAATATCTCTTAACTCTTAGGATCTGTAATATCTTTTATTCTTCTTTTGTAAGGTTGAGACCATTGTACCAGTCACCCTGAGACAGCTGACACCAAAACATGATTAAATATAACTTGCATTAATGTAGAGCAGGGATAGGCAACTTCGGTCCTGGAGGGCCACTGTCCTGCAGAGTTTAGCTCCAACCCTAATTAAACACACCTGAACAAGGCAATCAGTGTTTACCGGATTACTAGATTGATTCAGGCAGGTGAGTTTTTATGAGGACTGAAGCTAAACTCTGCAGGATAGTGGCCCTCCAGGACCAGAGTTGCCTATCCCTGATGTAGAGCATTATATTATTGACCATTCTGAGTGAAACCAAGTGGAGGTAGGATGGGTGAGGGAGAAAGGATGGTGAACATAGTGTGAGGAGGGAGTGTGATGGTGAGGTGTGAACTGCTAGGTGTGGTGCGTCTACAATGGCAGTGTTACTTCTGCAGGAAGGTGTTCAGGAGAGTGTTCAAATGTTAATTATCAGGAAAGTCCTTTGTTCTCTTTGGGAGAATTCATCCCTCAGTCCAGATGGACCGACTCCAGCCTTACAATGACATTTACTTTCTAACAAGAATATTGACTAACTTTACATTAAAGGGGGGGTCAAATGCTATTTCATGCATACTGAGTTTTTTTATACTGTTAAAGAGTTGGATTCCCATGCTAAACATGGACAAAGTTTCAAAAATTATGTTGTACGTTTCCGAAAGTTTTTTTCGAGTATGGCTCTGTGTGACGTTAGATGGAGCGGAATTTCCTTATATGGGTCCTAAGGGCACTTCTCCCGGAAGAGCGCGCGCTCCCGTATAGCAGAGCACTGAGAGCACAGACATTCACTGATCAGAGCGAGAGCGTCGCGAAATGTCAGAAAAAGAAGTGTGTTTTTGGTTGCCAGGGCAAGACAACCCTGCACAGATTACCAAAAAAAAACAGCATTAAGGGACCAGTGGATGGAGTTTATTTTTACAGAGTATCAATGGAGTTGTGCAAGTGTTTTTGTTTGTTCCCTGCATTTCGAAGATGCTTGTTTTACAAACAATGCACAGTTTGACGCCGGATTTGCGTATCGTTTATTTCTTAAGGATGATGCAATCCCAACGAAAAAGGGTCACGATCGTGTGTTGGAACCGCAGGTGGTTGAGTAAAACTGCTTCAAATATCTCTGCCTCCTTGTTAGTGCATCCGCCTCCCATGCCGGAGACCCAGGTTCGAGCCCCGCTCGGAGCAAGTTGTTGCTGCTGCTCTCATTCAGTTTCAGCCTCTGGATCATAAATATACGCTGAATCTGACTGTTAGCCATGGTTGAAAATAAGTCTCTTTTTTAACCCAGCGGGGCTGGGTTGAGGACGCGGATGTGAAGGAGAGCACGCACGTCACGTCAAAATCTTACGTCTCCAGTGCGAGCAGCCGCCATTTTCTCAGCGTGATAGAAGCGAGTGAAAGACTATGGTAAGTAAATATTCAAAATGTAAGTTTATCTTTTATTGTTTACCCGGTTGTATGAAAGGCGGAAGGTTTTATGAAAGGCGGAAACAAAGGAGCTTAACGTTATATATTTTAAAAAAAACGGACGCGGTTTTCGCCTCAGACACGGAGGACTTAACTGCCTCATCTAACGTTACTGAACGGAGGATGTACTTTTAATATAACATCTGTGAATGTATTTTGTCATATTTACATAAGATTTTACGTTATCTGTACTTTTTGAGGCGTTAACAGACGGTTATGCTCACGGTTACGCTCATGTGAATTTGTCTTTTTTTCGCGGTTAAACTGAATGTATGTTTGCATCCTAAAGGAAACGGCATTGTGTAGTAAAGACTAGCATAATTATTTTGAGGCTGTTGAAGTGGTAACTGTTAAAAGTATGTTTTACATGTAATATTTCTTGTCGAGCTCCTGTCTTCATTGTCCTCGCGCTGAGAGTTAAAGACACAGAAGCTGTTTGTGTGAGGAGTCACAGACCTGTGTGAGGATGAGGAGGAGGTGTTCTGAAGAGAGGGACAGACGGTTTAAGGAGAGTAAACTTCAGAATAACATCAAGTTATGTTTATTTTTACTAAGACTAAAATAATGTTTTTTTTTTAGATGTTGAAATCCAGAGACAAGATAACTTCATTCTTTTAAGACTGATGTAAGTTAAGTTATTATTACTTTTTTTTTTTTTAGAAAATTAATGTTTCTGTTGTGTCCTGCCTGTTAACTTCACATTTTTGTCTGTGTGTGTGTGTATATATATATATATATATATATATATATATGTTAATATTTTATTGAAACCATTGATGACTCAAACTAACTGGAGTTAAGGACACACAAGTCTGCTTGTGTGAGGAGGTGGTTTTCTCAGCTTCTTCTAAAGAGAGGGAAAGATCGTTTAAGGCACGTAAACTTCATAATTTCATGTTGTCAGTTGTTGTTGTGTTTTACAAAGAGTAAAATAATGTTTGTTTTTTGTTTTTGTAGATGTTAAAAGCAAGAGACATGGGAGAGCATCATTCCTTTGAGATTTTATGTAAGTTATTTTTAGAAAATACATTTTTCTGTTGTCTCCTGCCAGTTTACTTCACATTTTGATGCAACAACAGTGTGATTACGTGCTCATTTCATTAAGACCATTGATGTCTGTGTTTTTTATTGCAGAACTCAAACCAACTTTGGAGTTGTCTGATTTGGAGAGTCATTATTCTTGGTCTTCGCTCTTAAAGGTAAAGTTCACACAAAAAATAATTTACTTGCCCTCAAGTCATTCCAAACCTATAAGACTTTTGTCTGTCTTTACAACATAAATTAATATATTTTTAGTTTTCTCATAATATTTGTTAATCCATTTATAGTTTAGATAATCAGTATTTTCAAGCTTCATAAATATAGAGTTATTGTAGAAGTAAATTCTGATATTTATATGTGAATACATCTTAAATTATATGATAGCAAACATGTATGTTCGAAATAAAATACTGGTCTCCCAGACCAGCAATGGAGGACACAAAAAGAGAATATTAAATATATTCATATGTTTTCCAAAAAAATGAGTTTGTATGAGTCTGGAAAAACATGGGGAGAGTAAATTATGACCATTTTAATTATTTGTTGAACTAACGGTTTGAAGAGCAGCCCTCCATGTACATGAATATTGTGAGGTATGTGAATGTCATGTCTGTTTTAATGTTTCAGTAAAGAAGCTTTCTGAAAGCAATATTTATTCAAACAATATTGCATGTCCTCACACTAGTGCTGCCATTATAGCCTCCTGGAGCGCTGAGGTGGACTGAGACATTAAACAACCACACAAAGTGTTGAAACTTTAACACCGATTATTTACCTATCCTTACGGATGTGAATACACCTCTACCTGAAAATGGATAGTTTAATTAAATGTTTTATTTTTTCATATATGTTTCTCTTAGGCCACTGATGAAGAACAGGCGGTGACTGGGATGAATCCTGGTCAGAGAGGAGAATCTTCTTTCCTCTAAACTGATGCAGCGGTGGTTTTAAAGGAGGACGCTGCCCTGGATGATGTAGAAGATGTCAGATGCTGTGCTGATGGGGTTTCTTCATGACTACATCAGTTATGCTAAAGAGATCATGAAAATTGACCGTGATGCATGATCTGTATTCATGGACTATGAAACAAACTGTAAGTGTATAATTTGTTAAAGTTAAATGCTTTTTCTGTGTTGTTTAGTAGAAGAGTTTACACTCTGTCATTCATACACCTGCTCACATTCACACACACACACACACACACACACACACACACACATGCGTCTGTTAAATGTTATAATATCAAAGTTAATGTTGTGATTTATTTGTGTGCTGTCATGCCAGAATAGTTGGAAAAAAACCTAACTAATTGTAAATTTATTGTATGTGTTTTCGGATATTTTTATACAATATATACAATTGAACAAAGTCCAATTTGGTCTTAAGTCATATTCATCACATGTTCAATGCTTTGTTTATGAACTCTGTAGCTGTTAATGCCATCCTTTTCTGCATTTCTTCTAACATGTTACTTTTTGACTTCTCTTGTTTTTAATAAATATTTTCCTTTTGATAATTATTATTTGTGTGTAAAAGTGATATTTAAAATGAACAACATTTGTAGGTTTAATGCCTAGCTCAATTTTGGGTTTATTTTAATGTAGAAATGCATTGTTTCCCCACATGGCTGCACTCTGCGAGTTTATTTTCTGCCAGCAGGAGGCGCTAAGAGCGGGAGAGGTAGGTTTCTCCGGTAACGGCTGCAGAGCGGTGCTGAGCTCGCAAACGCTACCTTATCAAGCACATGCGAAATGATATCGAACATTTTCTAAATACAGTAGTTTTCCATCTGAAATACAGTGATTAAAAACACCCGCTCTGGTTTTTGAAACCCTGCAATATAGTCATTTTAAACCATAAAAAAGGCAACCCAGCAGGCTGGGTTGAATATGATAACCCAACTGGTTGGGTTAAAATAACCCAGCGCTGGGTTCGTCCCTTTTTGACCCAGCGCTGGGTTGTCAAAATAACCCAAATTGGGTTGTTTTCAACCCAGCAGTTTTTAGAGTGTAAGGTTCACAATATACGATGCATTTCATGTTCTTGTACAGACTGATAAATCTTACATTGTTTTCTAAAACTATTGTTTAAAATGTTTAACAGATGGGCTAAAAGGGTACAGAAGAAAAATATTTAAAACAAGATATTTTACAGTTGATTTTTTTTTTTACTATACTCACTCCAGCAGGAGTCCTTAAGTATGTGTATTTTTTGAGTACATCCTCCACAGATATTCCTTCCGTGCTTTCTCAGTGTCTCCAAGGAGAATGTTCCTGTCGTGTGGTCTTTGAAAGTCCAGGTGTCTGGATGTGTTTTCCCATACCCATTTTGTAGCACATTCACATGGGCCTCAACAGACATTGAATCCTCCCCAACAAAAGATTCCTTCATCAGAAAAACAGAAACAGATCATGCTTAGACTGTGACAGATATGAGAAACATCTAAATACTTATTGAACAAGGTGCTTTAGATATATAAAAAAAAATAATGAAAACATTGAACTGCATAAACATTAAGATGATGGTCAGGCAGTGAAAAAGTGGAGTACATACAAAAAAGATTTAAATATCTGTAGTATAGTATCTTCCTTACATTGACCTGCACTAAGTGAAAATGTAAAATTGATTAACAGTGTAAAAATAAATTATGCATATGGCAGTGGCAGTGTGCTTACATATGCAACAATAACCTGCAAGTGGAGCACGTTCTGCTTTACATTTCAGGTTTAGGGATGTGTCAGGTGTGCTTAAAACACAAATTTGACTGAATGCAATTTTCCAGCAAATAAAGATTATAATATATTGTTATTACAATATTGTGTGTGATTATGTTGATATAGATAAATCAATAGATTTAAAAAAAAAAAAAAAAGTAACTTACACAGTGATTTCTTTTTATATTTCTCTGGAAAGGGTTCTTCACAACCAGTGTGTTGGCAGCTTGAATATACTATCCATTAGTTGGACATCTAGCAGAAATGTAGAAACAAACTCTAAATTAGAATTTTTAAATTATTTTGTCTAATTGGCTTCATAGATTGTGAATTGATCTTATTACAGTTGTAATAGCAGAGGTGGTAATAATTATTATACTTACAGGATGTATTCTGTACTGTATTGCACAAAAAGGACGCAGATATAAACAATCAACTCTGAAGGATTTGCCATCGATGCGGTCATCATTTTGTCCTACTGTACATATGTCTGTCAACAACAATAAACCAATTACTAAAATTGCAAGATATAATGCAAATGAAAAATTATGATCGAATTGTAACAAACTTATTTTAATATACATATTTGTGGTACAATTTATAAAAATTTTCTCTGAGAAACGCCTTTCTGATATTTCTCTACTATTTTCCGCCGCAGCATTGGGGGAATTAGTGATCCTCTGCCCATCTTGACTTCTGAGAGACACTGCCAATCTGAGAGGCTCTTTTTTACCCAATCATGTTGCCAATTGACCTAATAAGTTGCAAATTGGTCCTCCAGCTGTTCCTTATATGTACATTTAACTTTTCCGGCCTCTTATTTCTACCTGTCCCAACTTTTTTGGAATGTGTAGCTCTCATGAAATCCAAAATGAGCCAATGTGCCAAGGCATGACATTTCAAAATGTTTCACTTTCAACATTTGATATGCTATCTATAGTCTACTGTGAATAAAATATAGGTTAATGAGATTAATAAATTATTCCATACCTTTTTTACTCATAATTTGTACAGTTGCCCAACTTTTTTAGAATCGGGTTTGTACTGTATTCTAATCACTTCTGGCATAGTTTATGCTGAAAGGGTGAACATGTTAAGCTTTGGTAAAGCAAGTTAGCAAACTCATACAAAGAAAATTTTACAGTTGAAAAATCATTTACTTGTTCACCTAAGTCATTGAAATTCCCACCACTGAGGAGACAAAAAAAACTGTTGCCCTGAAGTCACTAAAGGGAATGGCCTGTTCTTAAATGGGTGGATTCCCCAATAAGACCGGGTGGACAACCATTCAAGGGACATGGACAAACTCTTCATTTTTATTATATATAATAATTGTTTATATATCTATATATTGTTTTAATCTCTTAAACAAAATATTATTAGGAGAACAACATTTTTACATTTTATGATTTGACAATATTTTAATATCATTCAAATTTAATGACCAGTGTATGGGACATATAACATAACATGCATAACTTACACAAAACAAAACAAAAAACTCTAGAAAATGTATCTAAAGAGCAAAGTAATGCTTTTGTTATGAATATTAAAACTTAAATATTACACACCCAGACCAAGATTTCATGGCAAATGAATTATTTATGTACAGGACACCAAAAAGCACCCTACAGTGATACTGACCCATTTTCAGCTTTCAAAACAATTGCATTGGAAATATGATTCAACAAGATGGGATCAAGTTTAGTGAACGGTGACATTTTTACAGACATTGGTACTACCTTGTCACATAAAGGGTTATGCAGCCACAAATTAAAAAATCCCAGCATGCCCTTCTCATGAGTGTGATACATACTTGTTTACTTTGCCTTATATCACACACAAGTACTCTTTTTATTCCATATGGAGAAACTCACTTCCCTTATATATGACTATATGCATTCATTTTTTTAAAGCTGTAGCTTGAATAGAGATAGATCTGCAAACACAATCAAATTGGGTTTTAATATGTGATGCTTGACCACCTAAAAAAATATTTACATATGGTTAACATTAAAACTAATCGCGTTTGACTAATGACTCAATGGTGCTCTCTGCTGGTAGGGATTAGTAAAATTAGTACTGATTGTTGGCAGTTTAACCAGTCATACATACAGTAGATCAGTGTGAGTAAACAATAATAAAAAGCTTTAAATTTACTCATTTTAATGTTCGTCGAGTATCTACGATGTTATATTTTTGAAAATTTAATATTGATAATCAAGCTTTTATATATTTTTTAGAATATATATTTTAGTGAGACTATTTCCTTTTCATATTTTCCAATATCTCCTTACTCGCTGTTTGAAAAGTTTTGGAGGATGCGGGCATCGATCCCGCTACCTCTCGCATGCTAAGCGAGCGCTCTACCATCTGAGCTAATCCCCCTACGCACAGTGCGTACTGCACTACGTAATTTACTACGTACTACGTATTTATGTTGCATATTGAATACACGTTTATTCTTTCCACTAAGTACATACTTAAATTAACCTTTAGCTTTTAATTCAAGATTTCCTTACATCAATAATAAAACCGTGTAGATCAGTAGACCAAAATATGGCAAAGATGGCCAAAAACTGTAAAAGACGCATTGAGGAGTCCATGAAAGAGGGATTATCAGACTTAAATACTGCGTGATAAAAAGTCCAAACAGTATGACGAGACTAGTAGTATAAGTGCATCATATTGTATAATGTGTAATTTGGTATGTATCCTTCTAGTTTTCCAGAAGGGGTTAATGGAACACAAGTCTGGTACATGCCACTGATCTATATATATTATATATATATATATTATAGATATTATATTATAGATCGGTGGTACATGCACTGAAAACGGTGAATAACGAACAGAATAAAAAGTAAAAGTGAAAAGTAACGTGTGACGTTAGCTAAGTATGGTGTCCCATATTAGGAATTTGTGCTCTGCGTTATTTAGGAAAAAAATCATCAAGTTTGCACGAAACCCACAAAACCTTTGGGTTATAAGTACAACTCTCTCAGCATAAGGCTATGACCGAAATTTGACGTTAATGCAAATTTGCAAACATATGTCCAAGAAGATTATTTCTCTCATTTTGGAAATGCATGGCTGACTGCTGCCCTCCAGTGGCAGCTAATAATCTAGCAGTATCAACGCTTAACGAAATGGCAATCA
Source organism: Carassius auratus (assembly GCF_003368295.1). Classification (NCBI taxonomy): domain Eukaryota; kingdom Metazoa; phylum Chordata; class Actinopteri; order Cypriniformes; family Cyprinidae; genus Carassius; species Carassius auratus. The sequence continues at coordinate 13,159,518 of NC_039250.1, forward strand.
AATTCCCTTAACAAAGCTTAATTTATTAATATATTTTGTACCTTGTTCACAAACCACATTCGTGCCTAAGAAAATATTTTTATTTTAAATAAATGCTCTACTTTTTTAACCTTTTATTCATCAAAGAATCCTGAAAAAAATATCACAGGTTCCAAAAAAATATTAAATAGCAAAGCAGTTTCCAGCACTGATAATAAATCAGCATATTAGACTGATTTCTGAAGATCATGTGATACTGAAGAAGTAATGATGCTGAAAACAGAGCTTTGATCACAAGAATTAATTAGATTTTGATGTATATTTAAATACAAAACTTTTAAATTATTAAAGTATTAAAATGGTCCCGTTCTACATCGCCACCACCACAAGTTTTCTCAGTCCTCCTGAAGTGTTCACGGCCATTGGAGGAAAAGGCACAGCAGACACAAAATCTGAATATACCTTCACTTCAAATCATTTATTGTTTTACACTAAAGTTTATATAGGATAAAATAAGGGTGGCACGATCTTTTCAACCAATAGGATATAGATTAAATATGTGTTGAGTATAAGCCAAAACAACATTATGTCTGAGGTAAGCATACATTTAGCAAATGCTGGACATATAAGGAATAATATGGACACGGAACATTTCAACTTTCAGTAAAGGACATACTGAACTCAGCAACCTGGGCCCAAAAGGATCCCCCATCATCACTCTTCACCGATTCAACTCTATGTATCATCTGCGCATGCGGGTATACATTGAGGTAATGAGGTAAAGAGACATAAGACTAGAGAATCGAGAGAGAGAGACAGAGACAGAGAGAGAGAGAGAGAGAGAGAGAGAGAGAGAGAGAGCACACAGGTGAGAGGAGGAAGAAAAACAAGGAGACAGAAAGGGAGGGCACCCAACCTTAAAAGGAAACATCTGTGGAAAGGAGCGAGTAAGAAGAGAGGAGGGATTGCAAAGAGGCAAACTCACAATAATAATATCTGACAGAGATCATGATATAATCTAAAAAAAACAACAACGCTATTTTAGACCATAACAATATTTAACAATATTATTTTTTCCCTGTATTTTTTCCAAAATGCAAAAATAAATGCAAAAAAATAAATGCAGCCTTGATTCAAACTCACATTGAGACCTAAAATACTTCTAATAATAAAGATGTTATTGAAAAGACCTATTTACCGTTAAATCGAGCTAGAGACGGGAGCACTGATCTGTATTATATTATAGATCAGTGGACGGGAGTCATAGATGCGGGGCGGGGTTTTCGCGAAGGGGGCGTGGTTTTCACAAGAACCGAATACCGCAACACCGGTCTCGCGAGTTTGCTGTTCTCGCGAGGAGCAGTCGGGTCGCTTGTCGTGTTATTAATATGGCTGCCTCCTGAAACCTCCATGCGGTATTTATTTGATCACAAAAACTTAACTGGGCTATCATAAATATTTGTTAGCTGATTCCATTGTATCACTTTAGCGCCGGAATTTATGTATTTACATACGACTGTCCAAAGAAGCTGCCAAAATGCAACATGACGACGTAAGTAACGTTGAAGCGGTTTCAGAAAAGCTCAACGTATAAATCTTTATTGACAAGAAATACATTAAATGTGATCTGGAATGAACAGGACGCGACTGAATTAATAATAACCGAATATCTTAACAGATGATAAAATACTGGTAACGTTAGCTGTGAACGTTCAGATTATTTAATGGTCTTCAAGTTTGAACTTTCATATTTCCAACATCATTTGTCTTTTAAAGGTTATATGGGACCTTATCGGCAATAAGAGTTTTTGTTCCTACAAAGTAAAGTAAGTAGTACTACATCATTATAAACTAACGGTGTGTTTTTTTGTAACTCATGTTGACGAACATGACATCTAAAACTGGTTTCTTGTCGTTGTTACAGAACGAAAACTCAGCAGTTCTGTCGAAATGAATACAACATCACAGGCCTGTGCAATCGCAGTTCATGTCCTCTCGCCAACAGCCAGTATGCGACTGTGAGAGAAGAGAAAGGTAAAAACACCCATCCATAAAGCAGATGCGAACTCCGGTTTCCAAACAGTGTCTCCGTATATACATTTTTTGATCATCACGATTGTTGTGTTTCCTAAGGCCTGTGTTATCTCTACATGAAAGTTATTGAGAGAGCAGCATTCCCTGCTCGCATGTGGGAGAAGGTGAGGAAACCAAAGCGAGCAAAACACCTTCATCATTTGATGTCTGTCGCATTGAAATGTTGAATAACTCTCGTTTTAACTATTTCAGGTTAAACTGGATAGAAACTACGCGAAGGCTTTGGAGCAAATCGATGAAAACCTGATCTACTGGCCGAGGTTCATCAGACACAAGTGCAAACAGCGGCTGACGAAGATCACGCAATATCTCATTCGGATCCGCAAACTCACCCTCAAACGACAGTCAGTCTCTCTCTCACTTGCTTTCGTTGTGGTTCTGTGCTTTAGTGAACAACACCGCATTGCACCAGTTCTGTGTCTGATTCCATGAGGTCTTTATCTCGCGTCAAACTACTTCAACTTAAAACATTTCATTCACATCTTTAATATGTAAGTGGCCTTGGAATAAGAGCTTACCAAGGCTGCATTTGTTTGATTAAAAAAAACGTTCAGTGATATTGTGAATTATTATTATTACAATTTAATATAACCTTTTTCTATTTAATATATTTTAAAATGTAATTTATTCCTGTGATCAAAGCTGTATTTTCAGCATCATTACTCCAGTCTCCAGTGTTACATGATCTTTCTAATATGCCTATTTGCTGCTACTCTGATACATTTTTATTGTCAGGATCATTTGAACAGCATTTAGACAAATATGGCTTGCTGTATATAATGTCTTAAGTGATGCCTGTGTTTTATTTTACAGGAGAAAATTGGTTCCACTTAGTAGAAAGGTAGAGAGACGAGAAAAGAGGAGAGAGGTGGGTGATGAACTGATCATACGTGAAGTCCTGAATATATCCCAGTCTTTGTGTTATTATTTTGTTTGAGCATTTACACCGGTTTACCTGTTTTTTTTTAACAAAAAAACATTCTTTGCATCAAATGTGGAGTTCAATGTGTGCTGCATTTTACTAATTTTTTCTTCTTCCCAACAGGAAAAAGCTCTTATTGCTGCTCAGCTGGAAAATGCCATAGAAAAAGAACTGCTAGACCGTCTAAAACAAGGAACGGTAAGTGCATCTTTGGCGCACATTTTTCCTGCTTTTGTGCCTGATTAGTGATTTGCATTTAAAGTCCCCCTCCCCTTTTCGTTTAGTATGGAGACATATACAACTTCCCTATCCACGCCTTTGATAAAGCAATGGAAAAACAGGAAGAGGAGACTGAATCAGAGGAAGAGGAAGATGAAGAGGTATTTACTATTTTTTTCTCAATGCTGCATTTATTTTTGTAACAAATACAGTAATATTATGAAATTATACAATTTAAATCAAACAACTTCATGAGAACTTGTTCATACTTTTAGATGGGATTAATATCAATAATATACTTATGTGATCTTGTTTCTGTCTTTCAGGAGTCTGGGACGAGAGAATTTGTTGCTGATGATGAGTTTGAAGAGAGTGATCTCAGTGATTTTGAGGTAATATTTTACAGTTAAATTCCATAAAATAAAATTAAAGACATGGTTAATCTCTCAAAGAGTGTCATCATTTCAACCCTGGTCATGTTTTACAGGATATGAACAACCTAAAGGGCAGCAGTGACGAAGAAGAGGATGCTGAAGAGGAATCCAGTGAGGAAGAAGAGTCTGAGGAAGAGTTAGAGGAAGAGAAGACCAAGGCCAAATCGAAAGGAAAGGCTCCACTCAAAGGCCCAATCAGGAAAAAACGGGTCTATGTAGAGATAGAATATGAACAAGAGACAGAACCAGCTCAGAAAAGCAAGGCCACATGAAGACTGAACTGCTGATCACACCGGAGGAACTCTTCTCGCTGTGTGTGGAACATTTACAATTCATGAAACCTTGATTGTTGGTATAACACCTCTATTGACTAACAGTGTACACTGGGGTGTGTGTGTGTTTGTACACTCCTGTCCAAATCTCCAATGTGGGATTGTTTGTACATGGACCTGTCTCATCTATACTTGTGCTGTTGCAAGCACAAGTGTTTTTTAAAATGTTCCATTGTGTACATTTGGGTCAACTTTGACCCATGTTCATATAATAAACTTTATTTGAAATGGCATGCATGAATATTAAGTAGTGTCTGTTATTTTATTAGTGGCTGGTGTTCTGAAGTTAAAAACAACTTTTATATTATGCTTGAATGCATTGATCCCTTGGATCATCTTTTACATCTCATGCACCCAACTGCAACTGCTCTGCACATCCCTAGAAAACATTTATTTAGAAGACATTTATTCAAGCCTTAAAAAGGAATGAAATTAGTAGCTGTCATGATCTATTTTAGTTCTAGAAGTAGTTCTTATGTTTGACAGCACTTGTATGAGTTAATGTTGCGAAATTGAATTGAACAAACATTTTCTGGTGAGCAGTACTTTGTTTTCTGTGCGATAATCATCTGATATCAGCAGAGATGGAGGAAACACCTTCTCCACCTACTCTGTTAAACGGGGTCATTCATTCAACCTGAACCAGCATCCAGGAGAACGCATGCTCCATTGCCTGGTGATGCTTCCAGCGCTCCCTGAACACATGAAAGGACAGGTTTGAGTGCATTTAATACCATACTCTTATGTGCTCCCATGATGTCATTTAAAGAAGAACAGCAGATCTTCAGAGGTGCACTCTTTAAATTCGATCATTGACATGATGGCAAGAAAATGAACAGGATTTCAAACAGCCTTTTTTTATTAACAGAGTAGAATAATCATGGTTGATCGTAAGATGTGCAACAAACGAAAGAAAATCGAACTGGACACAAGAGCCGCTGTTACTTCTTGCCCAGCTGGTTAATGACAACAAATATATAATCAAAGGAACATTTGGAGTTGGGATAACATCATCAATATCATCAGATATTTATAAAATGTTTATATTCTGAGCCAGATTGAAATAAACAGCAAATTTAAGATAGTTTGTGTTTGATCTCAGTGACTTAGGAGTCACTACTAATGTTTCACAGATTTAGGAGCTAGTCTTATAGCCGTATGCTTCCAAGTTCACCCTCAAATTAATGATAAAAGAAACCTGGTTCTAAAAATTACACTCACAAAACTTATAATAGGAAAACGTATAATAGGAACTGACCCTCTAGTTTAGTTAGTTTTGCAGAGCCAATTTAATTAAAATATACTTTTTGTAAAGCTGAGAGAAGCCAGTGTGAAGTGATATTAAGTTTCGTTTACAGGTAAATACAAATTATAACACATTTCAGAAACGCCACTCTGTTTTAATTTTCCATTTGTGATACAACACCCAATAGGTGCAGGTATTATGAAGAATGAACACTTCTGAAATTTTCTTTCGGTAAGCTGATTGTATGTCGGACATAGATTGTTAATAAATTGCATCATCCCATCTCATGCTAAGCTAACATGTTTGTGCACTTACTGTAATGTATTCGGCAGTAAACTTCAACCATATTTCAAAAATGACAATATTATTGACTAATATTATTTATTATTATGAAATTACACATCAAAATGCTCTCACATCCTACAGAAGTGGGTCACATTTACACACATTTATACATTTTCATTTATTTGTAAATAACATGTGTCCAAAGACATTACAATCAGTTTGCACTTATGTTCATTTATTGCGTATAACTGGACATTTGGTGTTAAATTCATGAAATAGCATATAGTTGGTAGTTACTGTTCATGTCAGTATTTACAGTATGTTAATGAGGGACACAAAACTGACCTGTTTTGTATAATGACCGAGAAGAACCAGTTATTAAGTTATCTATGGTTTCAAATTTGTTGTCGAACTTGAAGCTATATCGGTTCCCTTTGTCCGTAACTTCCCACTCTTTTACCCTGGAAATCACTACATCATTAAATTCAATAACATTCGATGCATATCCAAAGGCAATTAACGTAGGCACAAAAGAAGTTGGCATCCCACTCACAATGGATTTTCTCTTCATTACTGATGCACAATCACCTTCACATGCAGATCACGATGAAAACAATCAAATCAAGTTGACAAATCAGGCCTGTTTATTTCATGGAGTGACAAGAGACAGGACAAACAACATTTTACAAGCGTACAAAAACAATATTCACTTCGCACTAACCATTTATAACACTTAAATGTGATCTTAGTGAAGGATAGAGAAAGTTGCTATATTAATCACTTTAAAGGTTTTGAATCAGGGCTGCAGGTCCTGGTTATTTGTTCCTTTATAAGTGTGTTTGCATCACTCTTCAGTGTCCTCCTCACTGTCATCACTCAGAGGGAATTCCCTGTACCCGCGCTGTGTATTGTAGCTCTTCACATGCATTGGACACTCCTGATTTATAATAGCCTTGAGGAAAAAAAGTGTCAGGTGTCATCACAAAGCATTTGTAAACGTATTGATCAGACACACATATATGTGTCACATTTGTGTTTCTCACCATCTTCTCCTCCCGAGCAGCAGGATTTTTGAGGAAGAAGCAAAGGGGGGCATACAGGATGTTGATGATGCCAATGATCACCATGAGATTGGGGAAGCCTATGGCTCTTACTATGGCCCCTCCAGTCGATGGACCTGCAGTAGAAGCGAACGCACCGAGAAAATAGAGTCAGTTTGGCTCCTGGAGCTCTCAGGGTGAGCAAACACCAGGTTTTGACCTGAAAATGGATCTAATAGATCTAATTTGTGACAAAATAGGAATTAATTGTGCAAAACATGTCTAATAGTAAAAATGTATTGTAATACAGCTGCATTAAGGGCAGTTACCAACAGCAAATCCCATGCAGAGTGCAACGTCAGCAATAGCGTACACACTTCCGTAGACAGACACATGGCGAATATCCACTAGGTAACCCATTATAGCCATCATAGATGAATCAACCATTCCTACAAGCACAAATAATTAGTTGCACATTTCATACAATCTGTTAGAGTTATGTGTTTAAAATGTCTAGCATAGTTTACTGCGAAATGGCAATTCTGTCTTTGTTTACTCTTTTATTTTTCTGCTGAACACAACAGATATATATACAGTATAAAGGCAATGTGGGGTCTAAAAAATAAAAACTGAGAGACATTTGAAAATACAGATATGGAAACAGCATCAGGGTGTCTAAACAATGAAATAATTATCATTTTGTGGGAACTTTCCCCTTAAATATTACATGAAAAATAAATGAATAATAGTCACCAACAGCAAATCCCAACCCTCCATTGGGACCAATAAGCCCATAGATGTCTTTGGCAAAGGGGACCTACAACAAATTCACATAATGTTACAATCACCCCAGTCCTTTAATATATAATATATAGATTGGGGTCAAAAGATGTATTACTATTTTTGAAATAAGTCTCTTGTGCTCACCAAGACTGGATGAAAAATACAGTAAAAACTGTTTTCTACTTGAATATATTTTAACATTTAATTTATTTCTGTGATGCAATGCTGAATTTTCAGCATCATTTCTCCAGTCTCACATGATCCTTCAGAAATCATTCTAGTATGCTGATTTGGTGCATTTCTCATTAAAATATTTTTTATAACATTTTTGTGGAAACCATAATTCATGGTCAGGATACTTTGATGAATAGAAAGTTCAAAAGAATAGCATTTATCTGAAATATAAATCTTTTATAACATTACAAGTGTCTTTACTGTCACTTTTGATCAATTTAATGCATCCTTGAAGAATAAAATTAATTTATCTAAAAAAAAATCACTTACTGACTTTTTAAGCACAGTATATTTGTTTTGTACATAGTTCAAGCATGCATGTGCAAATTGTAATGAAATGTGATTTAAAATGTGATACTCACACAGAGCAGACTGATGCCGACTAGAAGCATGCCGATCATGGAACACAACCACCTACATCAGACAAGCATTTCTAAATGATTCAGCTCTTCACATTTGCTTTTCAGTTTATTCATTTTGGGACATGCGAGAAAATGTATTACCTTCCCATTTTATTGGCCAGTACTCCAAACAGATTGGTCCCAATGAGGTAAGAAACACTGGCTGGTAGGAAAGCCATACCTGCAATACCAGTAACCATGATTAGAGGAAAACAAACATGAATTAAATCAAATGACCTGTAAATAAGCAGGAAGTAAATTTGTTTCAATCACATTTTAATGACTTGGAATAATAGCGTTTCTTACCAAGCTGCCATTTTGGCGAGCACATTGTTTGCATCATCCAGATGGGAAGAGTGGGCTCTAAAATAGCCACCCCCATGTTTGCAAAGCACAGCGACCCTGTAATTATACACAGGAACCATAATCTTCCTCATCATTCACTCAGCACAGCTCCTCACCCGCTTCATTTACAAATCGTTTTAGCTGTTCGCATCCAAACATTCGGCCGTGATTAAATGAAGGCATACGTGTTATTACAGAGACTGCTACTAAACCTTCTCGACAACTTTTCAAACTGTGGGCAGGATTTGAGGATGTATTTGATTCTATTTGATTTCCACACTCACCTGCACTAATGAGTATGTAGGGATCCCTCAGCAGGGTGAGTAATGGTGTTCCTTCCACGCTCTGAACAGAAGACACATGACAATCACTCCCGCTTCTCACAGTAACACTAATGCACACATTCCTTATCTCTTATCAACTTTTAAAACTCACAGCAACTACTGAATGAGCCACTCACCCCTGGAGATATTTTTGAGGGCTGAAGGATGCAGAGCTGGAGGGCTGGTGTTGAAATTGGAAGTTGAAAAAACAGTTGGATAAATAATGAGATGTAACTCAATGAATTTAAAAGGGAAGACTTATGAGTTTTACTATTATCTTACCTCCATCAAACACAGCCAAGAAGGCAAGGACCAGAAAGGGAGAACTTTTACCAACAAACTCATACATGACACTGCCAAAAGGCGCTCCAACTGAAAACAGTACATTTTGCACTGTTGGTTAATTTCATTTAGGTATTGCTAGTGATTTCCAGTTGTTGATGTTTACAATGTTAACTTAAATTGTAACATGAAGCACATAAGAGGACAAATCTTGTACTGTATTAACGTACTGAGCACTCCCATGGCAAGTCCTCCCAATGCGATTCCCATGGCAAATCCTCTCTCTTTGTCATCTGTGTGCACACTTGCTAACATTCCCAGACCTACACAACCACACAGTCGTTTTTATCATATATACACTACAGCTAAAACAGCTAGATTTTTCAAGAGAAATTAATACCTTTATGCATTAAACTGATCAAAAGCGACAGTAAAGACATTCATAATGTTACGATAAATGCTGACCCTTTGAACATTTTATTGGTCTAACAATCCTGAAAAAGGTATCAGTTTCCACCAAAATATTAAGTAGCACAACTGTTTTCCAATAATCAGAAATGTTTTTGAGCAGTAAATCAGCATGTTAGAATGATTTCTGAAGGATCATGTGACTCTGAAGACTGGAGTAATGATGCTGAAAATACAGCTTTGCATCAAATTAGATGTTCAAATATATTAAGACATTTTTTTTTTTAAATGGTAGTCCTATTTATATTTCTCACTATTCCTGTTTTTAACTGTATGTTTGATCAAGTGAGAGACTTCCTTCAAAATGATTTTAACAATGGCATTTCAATCATATGCATCCAATATTTGGTTCATCATATCAAGCACGCTAAATCACAGATATTATACCTGCCACAGTGGAAAAGGATGATCCAATTCCCTGCAGTGAGCGGGCGAAAAACAGCAGCGCGTATGTCCCTGAGAAGGCAAACACTGCAGAGAACGCATTCAAAGTCAGAGTCCACCTCATTTCACTTGTAGTTTGCACTAGTCATATAAAGTGAAGGCATTTAAAACACTTCAACAAGCATAAATATATTGAATATGTCTCACTCAGAGCACAGTAGTGTATTTAAACAAATTTATGAGCAATAATCTCATATTGTTGCTCCATTGTAGTTAAGACCCTACACAATGATATTCATATTTGAAAGTCAATGTTTGAACATATATTGTTGACGATTAGCATGATAAACACCAAGTCACCATTTGATTTCCCTGTTGGAAAAATAAAACGGCTATACCGATTAGGTTTGTTTTAAAGCATGGCAGCTGGTTTGAGCTGGTTATTAGCTGGTCCTGAGCAGGAGCTAACCAGTTTAGGACCAGCACATGACCAGCTTAAACCAGTTCAAACCAGCTGCCATGCTTTAAACAAACCTAACCAGCATTAGCTGTTTTTTTTTTTTTGACAGGGTTCAATGTAAAATCTGGGTCCTCAAGAAAAAGAGCTGATAACCAACATCCTGTTCTCATTCAAATTCATGTCCTCCTCAATTTCATTTTATGTTTAGCAGAATTGAATTAAGAATTAGAGTAAATGATGATGTAATTTTCATTTTTCAGTGAACTATCCCATTAACCCATGCTCACAATAACATCAGTAACATGCATTTAGAAAATGGAGTGCATGACTTTCCATTTCATGTAGAGATTAATAGTCCTAATAAAGTAAATAACACACAATATAAAACAATTCATAGTTATTAAATAGTACTATGACTTACATCATATAACATGACTTACTTATTGTGGAGACAAACATGATGACAAACCCAGCAAACATCGGTATGTGATATCCAATCCTGTAAAACAGGCACATCATATAGCCATCTATTGTCGTGCTACTTACTTCAGCTAAGTAACAGTCATTTTAGATGATCTGCTCGAAGCGTTTATGTACCTGTTAGTCAGAGGGCCCACAAATGGGTTGACCATGAGCTGCACCAGGGCTTTGGAGGCAAACAGCAGCCCAACCCTCAAATTCTCCTCCTCCAAAAACTCACTGTCCTCTTTACACCTGTGTCGCTCGGCAGAGCTGCCATTGAGCCCTGAACTCCCATTAGCCCCGGAGGAGATGGTGAGGCTGGCAGTGCTGATGGCGTAGGTGCTGTTGTCGTACAGAGAGATGATGGAGGTGTAGGTGGGCTGAGCCTCAGGGGGGCCGGCAGACGGGGGCTCTTGTGTCTGGTGCTCTGTGGCATACAGGAAGGTTGGGATAATGGGAACTGGAGAGAATGAGAGGTGTGACGTGAGGATGGGAAGAGGAAGAGTCGGTACCTGTGTTTGTGTTTGCAAATAACCCTTCCCCTCCACCTGCTGTGGACTGTATGAGACAGAGGTCAGGGCAGATGCAAGCAGATAAATGTCATAATGAGAGAAGAGTCACTTGTCCAGCATAATGCTCAACCTTTCTTAGTTTATATATAATGTTTTTGCAGAAAATACAGAATGTTCTCAAAATGTGATGCAGATTGGCTAAATGTATGTGAACATCTTATTGTAATCAACAAATATGGCTATAGATCAGCTTTACATACACTCACTGTCCACTTGATTAATGACAACTGTTCATTAATTCAAATATCTAATAAACCAATCATATGGCAGCAGCTCAGTGCTTTTAGGCATGTAGACAAGGTTGAGACGATCTGATTGTTGAGATAACCTGAGCATCAGAACAGGAAAGAAAGTGGATTTAAGTGACTTTGAACGTGGATGGTTGTTGGTACCAGGCGGGACCATCTAGTGAGATTTCAGTGCGCAACCATATCTACGATTTACAGAGAATGTCTAAATAGCAGCAAATCCCTGCAACCATATTGTTAGTGGAAAACCTTATTATTTGTTTAGGATGGCTGTGTACTTACCCACAACTGTTAGCAGCATGTTATCCAGCAGCAGGGCCACACACACAACGACAAGCACCAGACGAGGAGAGCCCCTGCTCTCTCTGATCCAGTCCATAGGGTTCAGCATAGCCATGATCCACCTCTGTCACTGGACGCACAGGCATGGGTCAGATTATCACAGTATGTATTTGTTAAGTATTATACACTTAGATTCGATGATCTCATATTAATTGAGAGACTAAATGGAATATTTGTTGACTAAAACAGGTAAAACATGTCTAAAGTCCCCACTGCCACATGCATGATCCTTCAGAAATCATATGCTGATTCGCTGCTTAATAAATGTTTATTATTGTTATTAGCAATGTTGAAAACAGTTGTACTTAATATTTTTGTGGAAACCATGATACATATCTCATACATTGCATAATAATTGAAGTCACGTAAATTCATCTTTATTCATATACTTTAGAGCTTGATGAAATATAGAGAGTTTCAAAGTATTGTAGCTTCATAGTATTTAACAGGAAAATAACAATCAATGATGCAAACTTAAAAAAATTGGATTTTGGATTCTATGGACTCTATGGCATCCTGTCACAGAGTATAACTGAGGGCCTAAATCTTAGAAGATCTACAAATTTGATGCATATTTTTATAATAATAATAACAATTTAAAAACTATTTTAACCTGCTTTAAATGTTGTTGTTTTTTACTCAAATTTGTCACAGATGGAACAGTTACTATAGACTGCATTTATAGTGTTTGTTTAGATGTGAGATCCTCAGTTGCTAGTTTGAGATTAGGGTGTTAACTTATGTACACAAGCCTGGCACCTAGAAGCAGCATCTTTTCCAAAATCTGGTCAGAAATTACCCAAAGAAAATAGACGTCTAAACAGATGCACGCACATTACAAGTTTACTTTACCTATTATTTTAAAACATGTTTGAATTGGACTGCAACATGTGCATATTAAGACCTGGAAATACTTGATTCTTCCACAGAAAACAATATAAACAATGGTGTTTTCCATATGCTATTTTGATAGGGTTCATTTGAAAAGGGCTGGTCAATAGATGATAACCATCTTGCAGATTTATCTAAACCCAATGATGTATTATGAATTACAAAATTACATTATGGTGACATTATACATTTCAAAATATGTTTGATCAGAGATTGCCTAAAAAGTTTCAGAACTGAATTGACATCCAACTAAAATCCAGGAGGGGCCCAAAATGTACAACAGTACTCAGGCCCCTATGCAGTCTTCTAGGATGTGATAAAGGGCTTGAGGACAGGTTTGTTCTAGATGAGCTCTTTGCTTCAGGGCAGGAATTATGTGCTGTGTTATTGAGTTTCAACGGTATGATTACATCAGCTTTAGGCCACATGAGGAACAGACTCGGTGTTTCAGAACCCCTACTTTATGTTTGACTGTCAATGATTTAACATTTTAGTTTGTGAAAAAAGAGAAGCATTTGGTGTTTTTGATTTGAATTTCTTATAAACAGCTCAAAGATAATGTACTTCCGTCATATGCTGTGAAAATTTTGCAATTGCTAAAATTGTATTGATTTACACTTCTCAAAAGCTTGGGGTCTGATGTATACATTTTATTTTATTTTAAGAAATGCAATATTATTATTCAGCAAGGGTGCATTAATTGATAAAAAAGGGGAGTAAAGTCTTTATAATTGTTGAAAATTATTGAGAGCACAACTGTTTTCAACAATGATAGGAGTAATATATGATTTTTGAAGGATCATGTGACACTGAAGACTGGAGTAATGATGCTGAAAATCACTTAACCTGCCAACATCATCATTTTGTGTTCCCAAACTTTCTTAAAGAGAGGGTTTTGTTAACCGTGTGGTTAAACCTGTACCCATTAAAATATTAGTATTTTGGACACTACTAATCATGTATTTTGAAACACGGCTCCATAATATTTAATAATGAAACAAGAAAAATCATCATAAAACACAACTGTCTGACCTCATGAAACAATATGCAGTCCTTAATCATTCTCTCGATTGAGACATTATATGAAAGTGGTTAAGGAATTAAATGATTGCCTTTTAAGTATATTATATGTAAAGAAAATAAACAACATTTTTAAATGTCGTCTTACCTTAGGTGCATTCTCTTCTTCAGTGCAGGAGTGTTTGTCCAGTGCAGGTGTGTGTGATGCAGGGGTCACTTGTTGAACTGAATGATGCTGGAGGTGTCTGTGTCCACCGCCACCTGCATGTGATCTGTTGAGGGGTTTTTGGAGGAAATATGAAGACATGAACACGTACACACACACACTGCGTCATAGCAAGAGTAATTGTGTGCATCTGCTGCTCTTTATTGGGTAGGTGAAAGACCTGCAGGCTTTTTTTCATCTTTATCTGTGATCCCTCATCCAGACTCAGCACACACAATCAGGAACCGCTGCTACATTTCACTTGAGAATACTGCTCAGTCAGCAACCTAATCGCTCCACTATGAAATCAATGGGGATTGTTCATTATGTGCTATGCTAAAGTTTTCACATTAATATCAAAATCTGAGTGACAGTGCATTTCTGTTACCCAACACCCACACAAACACATACAATAACCTCTTATAATTACCCAGGCTTTCAGGTAAAACACTAAATATGATGAACTATGATTACTTTAAATTGAAATCAAATATAATAGCATCAAATAGAAATGAATAAAAGTAAGTAAATTAAAACTTAAACGCTGTATATACAAAACAACTAAAAAAAGTAGCTAAAGACAGCAAAATTGCCTAGACTTTAAAATACAAATGAAAATATAAAACTATAAAAATCTATTTAAAACTATTAGAAAAAAAAAACATAATAGCACAATGATTGTAGTAAAATAAAACTGGGTTTGGAGTACTTGACTGGCTTTTGTAAATCAGCCTGAGGGTTTGAAGACCGCTTGGTGATCTTCCATCACCTGCCCTCTGTTCAGCCCAAATACACACACACACACACACACACACACACAGAGAGAGAGAGAGAGAGAGAGAGAGAGAGAACACAACCAGTTCTGACAGGAATCATTTAATTTAATTAGAGGAAATTGTATTGGTGGTTTAAAATGGAAGCCTACTTTCCTATAGATAGCAATAGGAAAATAGTTGGCATTTCTGGAAAAGTAAAAAATAATAAATAAATAAAATAAAACATGTAAAACAGAAATTGAGTTTGCTTTCTCAACCGAAGTTACCATTCGAGTGATTAGTGTTGTGTTTGGTAAAGTAGCTCGGTGTATTGAGGTCACTGTATATAAGCCTTTGGATTTGCACAGTTAACTGCTAATTAAACAAATTTACACACAATATTAATACTTTATATCAGTGTGTCTAAATATGTTTGAGCTGATTGAACTCAACAAAGAAATGTAGTATCTAAAAACTGTCTTGAAGGTTGCTTTAATTATTTTGTTTCTTAACAAATACACAGACAGACAGACAGACAGGTTTAAAGCATGATTAAATGATGCATTTAATGTTACAGGTTTATTGTTTTACTGTCTGTTGACTGTATAGTTGTCAGTGTATTAGAGTTACATGTGCATTAATGATTGCACTACTTTGCCTTTCCAAGTTCTACAAGATTTCAAAGATCACAGATCATGTAAAGCTCTATGTAAGAATTAGGCTTTGACAAATTAAAACAACTTGTTGCTAATTTGCTAATCAATATATCTGTAGTTAACACGACAAGAATGTTTAGGCTGAACAAGACACTTTTATTTAGTTTGCTAATCATATTCACATTGGTTAAACAAAGTAGTGTCACTGTTATTACCTTCCTTCCAGCCCGGTGGGAAACCTGGATTTTGAGTTTTTCCCCCTATAACCTGCGTTTAAGGGGCAGATAAGCACCTGTTCTGTTTCAGGAAGGATGCAACCATGCAGACAGTTCATGTCATGTTTTGTCTGTCTGTTGTTTCTGCTGTACAGTGCCTGGATTCCAACATCATCCACTCCTCCAGAGAAACGATAGACTCTCAAGAGGTAAGAATATATATTCTTAAACCTTCATTTGTTTTGGTCTTTTGCTTTCGTATACTTATGCTGAAACAATGTTACAAAGCTAAAGAACACACAAAGCCTATTGGCATTTATTATAATATAATTTCTTTAAATATACAGTATATACATATATATATGCATGCAGGTGACTATCATTAAAAACAGAGAAACTCTACTTGTTGTCACTGCTTCTGTGTCTTTGACAATCTCTTCCAGTCAGTATTGCATCTACAGAGTGACACAGTTGTAAATTCCCATAATTCTGTTAGAAGAACCTCCGATGTGCAGGGAATCAGAACAGCTTCACCTCCTGCACAAGACTGCACCGCTGCACAAGTACTATTTTGATCGGTTCAGTATATTTTAATCTACTGAAGTTGAATCAAACCATAGGTTAGTATCAAATCTGCAATCCTGTTTTTTTTTTCACAATATTTAAACTGTCTTTATTCACATTGTGTCTTTCACAAGGCAACTGAATGCAAAGCCTCAAAGAAGAAACAGCGCAGTTCTGACAAGACAAAAGCTCAGTTGGATGTGCAAGGAAGTCAAAAAGGTAAGAACAGAGTTTTATGGGGGGATTTTTTAAATCTTGTTTTGGGGTCATACCTTTGTAGCCTGACTACGTCAGACTTCCTACTTCCGCTCAATTTCATTTCGCTTCTGTACTCTGTCTACGAAGCAAAGTGTAGTAGCAGAGTCTGGTATTGGCTAACACCTTTGATCAAGTGTTGCTATATTATTGACTGTTAGTAAGTAATTTTCCCTGTGCTGGCAAAGACAGACTTTATGGAAAACATTAACAACATACATTCTCGTGAATGTTGTGGCTGTTAATCAATTTTCATATTTAAGGGTGACTTGTCAGTTTAAAAAAAGTTATAATTTTTGAGGAAAAAAGCATTTAGTCTTAAATCTAAGAATACAGTATATAAATATATTACATATGATTTAAGTTGTTTCCTCAGGTTGTTACCACCATGTTTTCAATGTTTGAATTAATTAGGCCAAACTACTCAATTAAAAAAAATGTAAAAATGACATCAACATCCTGAAAACTGAACTCTTAAATGACAAGGTAAAATATTCTTTTTTATGCCTCTGTCTTAAGTTGTGTGTCAGAAGGGTTTTCATTTCTACCATGATTTTATGTAGATAGAAAACAACTGATAGCTGATTGAACACTGGAAATGTATTTGTACAAATGTGTGCATTCATTTTATCTGTCACTCACGTTTTTGAACATAGACTTATAGTGCAGATTCAAACTTAGATTCAAACTTAAATTTTTATAATTCATGAATGAAAACATTTTGTAACATGATATTGATGTACCATTTACATGGTAATGAAATGTCTGTTTTTAAAATAGGTTTTAAAGGATGAATTTTGAGATTTTAAATTTTCAGGTGATGTCATGTCTGATGATTTCTAAAATGTGAGAGAGAGAAAGGCAACGAAGAAGTCTTTTTTTTAAACAAAGGTCAAAACTCCTGTTATAATGCAGATTTTTGAGGGTGCACTCGTGTCATAAAAATTATGTAGGAAAAGTAATAGATTGATTTAACAAAAAACATTGGAAAAATATATATTTGGGAGTCTTAGACCTTTCCGACGATATATAGTTTGTCAACATTAGATCGATTTAATTGTAAAGTAAATAGGCGTCCCGTATACCGGACAGGGTGACAGAATTATTATGTCAAATTAAAATGTAAAACTGTCTACAAGAATATCTTTACCTTAAACACATTGTTTGCTTTACAGAATGTTTAAAAGTCCAAAGCAAAAAAAAAGCTTTTCAAACTATAAACTTTCCTGGCTCGCTCGGAAATGTACGTACAGCTCTGCACCTTCAAGAAACACTCAAGTCCTTCTCCTTGGTTTGACTTGATGCGAGCGCTGCGACTGTGACGAAAAGCTGCTCTGCCGCGCGCATCCCCAAAGCCCTCGAGGACAGGGCGTGTGCCACCCCGACCACAGACTAAACCAAAACTAACGAGAAACATGACATAACAAGACATAGTTACAGTGTTTTTGAGTTAAGGACAACGAGCTTGTTCTAAATAAAGTTGTTTCTACAATTATTTTGCTTTAAAGGCACGTGGAAGTATAATACATGGGCAGTATTTTATTAAGAGTAACGTTAACCTGCCAAATAAATAAATAAGGACTTTACACACCCAAGAAACACTTCCAAATCAAGTAATCAAGAAATAAAAAAAGACAAGGAAGTACTCTTTAAAATCTTTAATTAGCCTATATCTACCCATCTTTAGAGTTTCCTAAATACAGATTTAATAGTGATCACAATAATTGTACCTTGTGTGATGTTGAGACGACTGTACGTTTATACTGTGACTTGGTCTGATGCATTCATTCGAATTGCTTGAAGTTTCAATCAAGCCGTCTTCTCAATTTCATAAAAATGTTAGAATTATTTTAATGGTTTAATAATGGAACATGTACATACTCAAGTTGTACCGAATACTAATTTAATTTTGTGCATATGATATGCATAAATGTCAGTGCCTGAAAACAAAACCATTGTTTTCTGTTTCTCAAAAGAATTTTGGATGTGAATCTGTAAGAATGTTCAAATGTACAACTGGAAGAAGACTGTTTAGTTTTTCATTTTTTGCCGAAATGTTATCTACTAGAAGACCCTATTGTGTCATTCTGAGAGGTGAGCAACTATAATCCGTGTCACCCTTAACCCTCTGATGGTCTTCGTTTCTACACTCGAGATAATAACATTTAATTTTTTGTAACAAGATAATTATTTTTTTTTTAACAAATGTCATTTTACTCTGTTTATGTTTTTACTCGACATTTGTGTAGTTTTTGGAGGATTTATGATATATTTGAAATTTCGTTAAATAAATAAATAAATAAATATTTTAATAGCTAGGCTTTTTTACAAAAAAACAGCATTTGATGTAAAGTTCACTTTATAAAAGACCCAGATTTCTAACTTTCATTCATGGGGATAACATGGATAATTTTAAATGAAAATGCAGTTTTGAAAATAAATAAAAAATCACTTTAACCACTAGATGGCTATAGAGCTCCACTATATGCTATTTACTATTTGACTACCATATTTTCCGGTCTATAAGTCCCACTTTTTTTCATAGTTTGGCTGGTCCTGCGACTTATAGTCAGAAAATGTTAACAGGGGTGGCCAAATGAGGCCACAGTAAATTTTGGAGAAAAAAAAATAAGGGTTTGCAATATAGACAAAAAGTTATATCTCTGTGAGTTCTAGGATTTTATCGATAACGATAATTAGACTATTTTGCTGAGTGTTATTGTGCTGTTATCTTATTTTTTGATTGTGCTGACACCTGATTTTTTTTTTTTTTTTTTACCTTTACACCATTGTTACTAAAAGTGTGCACCATCTTTTAGGTCAAATACTTGCATTGTTACCAGTATCAACAAAATTGATCTTTGCAATGCAGAGAAAACAGAAGCTGCATCTGAAGTGCCATTTAGATGTTTTTTAATGCAGCTCTGTGGAACATGGAATACTTTAACCTGCAGTTATAAATGAATAAATAATGTTTTGATATTTTAAAGATAAAACATTGAAAACTGATGTTTGAAATTATTTAAAAAATGAAAAGGTATAAGTGAAATTAAAACCGCCAATAGGTGGCAGCGAGTCACTGTTAATAAATGAGTCATTGCGATTAAACCAAATCTTTTAAAGGTTGATTCATTCAGGAACGAAACACTTTAATGTTGCTCAGAGACGCAAAACTGTGGCTGCAGCAGGTGCTGCACATTTTTTTCACTTCTTAAACTATTGTGAATTTACATTCTGCATTTAAATTAATAGTAGCTACCCACTGCCAATAATCCTAGGGGTGGCCACAAGGGTGGCCAGAGTTTATGCAGCATAGAGCGCCCTCTCGCGGCTGTAGACGGTAATGTTTTCTCTTGGTTCTTGGTTCTAAATAAATGCGACTTATAGTCCAGTGCGACTTAAATATGTTTTTTTCCTCATCATGAAGTATTTTTGGACTGATGCGACTTATACTCAGGTGCGACTTATAGTCCGAAAAATACCTGAAAGATATCTTTTCACAAGTTGGATTCAGTTGGATTCATATCAAAATATTATAAAATCACAATTATAACAAAAATAAAATATTTTTTGTCAAAGTTTAGCATTTTTTTACTGAAAAAAACCCCCCAGTTTTTCAATAATGTTACATTACAATGCATCGCAGGCAGTAAGCATGGTAAACCGCAAGACTTCTGTAGACGGGGTTGGAGCAGGTGTGTGTGTGTGTGTGCGTGCTAAATTGTTTTGTCTAATCCTGTCATCTCTCTCTCACTCTCTCTCCCTCTTTGATGGTTCTGCATTTTGCATGATTTTTTTAAAATAATTATAAGAGAGCAGTTGTTTTATATCCTCACAGGTGTGTGTGTGTGTGTGTGTACACATTGTCGATGTCAGTGTCACCACTTTATATTTGTGTTGGTTCTGCATTTTGGATGATTTTATTTGACAAATGATAAGAGAACAGTTTTTATAGTCTCAAAAATGTATTCCTCTATATGTGTGTATGTGTGTGTGTGTGTGTGTACGCGTGTTGTGAGCAATATAATTTAACATTGTGGATGTTTTTTGCATTGGTGGAAGTGTGCCACTTTATTTGTGCCATTTCTGTCGATGTGTTCTGCGTTGTTTCTGATTTTGATGATGAATTTAGTCTTATCTTGATTGCGACCACAAGTGGCACAAATTTTGTCACGCTAACATAAAAACAGATATCATTCCAATTTATTTATTTTTTGTAGATCTAGAAAGTGTTGAGAGCCGTAGAAGGTTTCATACCATTTGGACAAAGGGATTTTTTTTTTAATTTGAGCAAAAGTCATTTGGAGTGAAAAAGGACCCCGAAAACCATCTGAGTGTTAAAGTCACAATATTTCTTATTTTTATTGAATATTACTGCGTTAATTATGATTTGTCCTTTTTCTTAATAAAACATGCACCAGGGCAAGGCACAATAATGCAAAAACCAGAAATACTTTGCTCAAATTAAACGACTGCCACAAGTAGTAAACCACCATGATCCAACATCATGGTGTTGGATCATTGGTTTAATCGCGAATCCAGGCAGTTCATCCTAAATGAACGAAACTCCATTAGACCCTACTTCACTTTCCTGGTTTAAAAAATACATTTAAAAAATTCACTTGGATATGTCTGGAAAATATTTATTCATATTGAATATTGGTAATCTAAAGCTTAAATGAATGGTTCACCTAAAGAATTATTATTTTTTTGTCTCATTTTCTTTTTAAACGATCATATATCCCATATTTTCTTTTTACACATAATATATTCCAACACTTCTGGAGTTGCAATAGTCTTGATTTAACAGATTGAAAGTTCTCTGGAGGACAAGTCTCAACTCGAACTGCTCAAACTGGATTCACTGAGAGCTGAACTGCCTAGACTAAAGAGTTAGTGAAGAAATTCAGACAGATTTATACACCGGATCAGCAAGTGCTCTGAAAAGGGCGAGATCAAAATCAAAGAGCAGAAGGAACATGACTTACATTACACTGAATCAACATAAGACATTAAAACAAGCTTTAGTGTTTCACGTCATTGTTCCCCTTTATTTTCAGATTTTGATACACAAATTATAGGCCTACAGGACTTGGAAAATTAAAACCAAACAGCGAAGGCAATTCGTCAGAGACAAAGATGGATGACTGAAGGATAAAGGGAGGGGTTGAAGATCTTGGACAAGAATGTTGCGGTAAGCGGCGGGATTTGTGAAAGGGAGCACTGAGGAGTACAAGACCAGGGTTTGGTCAGAGGTTCGTGGCTGAGGTGTTTACAGCTGGCCACAGTCAGCGATGACTATCTTGGCCTTGGGCTTTCCACAGTCGGAACCATAGCGTTCCATTTCCTTGACGATATCCATGCCCTCCACAACCTTTCCGAAGACCACGTGCTTACCATCCAGCCTGGGGGAAAAAGATCAAGCTTAGAGAACATTTAAAAACAACAGTAGATGACCAAAGAGCTGTACAAAAAGGGTCATAAAACAAACGACAAGGTACTGTACATAGAATCAAATGTTACGAATAAGAAAAACAACAGAAAGACAAACAGAAAAACCACAGCTCTCAAACTGAATAAAATTCCAATGAATAAACACGTGTTTTAAGAAAGGAAAGGTGAAAAGATGTTAGGTAGAGGCACTCCACAGCACAGATCCAGCAGACACGCTCATTCACACCGCTTCTGTTCACCATGAAGAATGCCCTGTGCAGATGAAGAACTGGGAACCGTTGGTGTTGGGGCCGGAGTTGGCCATGGACAGGATGCCAGCGCCGGTGTGCTTCAGGGTGAAGTTCTCATCCTCAAACTTGCTGCCATAAATGGACCTTCCACCAGCTCCATTGTGGCTCGTGAAGTCACCTCCCTGCAACCCAAAGGTCTCAAGATTAGAAGCGAACTGCAAAACTGCTAGTGAAACCAAGATCTCAGAAGACTTCAGGACAGGGTTTGAAGCAACTTGAACTCACCAGCCAATCTGACTATTAAAATTAAATTACCAGCCATTCAGAAATTTCTACTATATTTAAAAAACTTGAATTAAATCAGATTATCAAAAGTCACGACTGTGATTTAATTATTAATTGTCAACCAGTCAAACATTGCAAATACCATGAAATAATGAATGGAGGAACAGTGAATCGAATTACTTATATAAAGGCAAAGGTTACAAAGTTGAAACTGTTTGCATTAGTTAAGAGAAAAGCTGATCTATATTTTTTTATTAGAAACATGCACTTACGGCACCATACACAATCCTCCAGCATAGGGTGAAGTCAGTACATGCAAATGTTTGACCAAAATCATTGTTAATGTAACTTAATGGATAACTAAACGAGTGGCACAGCAGGATTTTGAGTTCTACTACACAGATGCAAAATAGCATCACTTTACAAAATGATGCACGATGCATACTCCAGGGAACTACACTAACTTTTTCCACTGGTGGCATTTGTGCTACTAACTTTTTCACTTACTGGCGCAAAACATGATTTGGTTGCACAAATTATTTATAGTAATTACTGGATAATAATTAACAATAATGAAACTGTATTGCATACAGATGTGCTTTTTATATTACTTGCCATCTTTTAAACCACATGCCTTGCTATATTTCTTAAAGTACACAGTGCATTGCTCCGTCTTGTAGCTGGGGTTAGAGGGACCCCGGTGCAGGTTGTACAGTGGGCCCTGTTTAAAATTGTTTAATTTGTACCATATGTTCATTCTTTTTATTTATTTGTGCCATTTACATAATGTGTAAATTTTTTAAGTTTGTTTGTTAATTTAAAATAGCACTGCATAGTCTTCACTGTAAAATAAAATACACAATCAAACCAAAATGTATTCAGACACCTTCAACATTATCACAGTTTATTTGCTGTAGTTTAGAAATTGGTAATAAAATGACAATAACTCACAACAAATTCATCTTGATAATTTCGGATAACTTTGATAAAAGCTGTGTAATGGAATCAACCAAAACGTCAGACAACTGTCAGTATGACAATATTTACACAACTATCAATACTTTGTTGAACAGTTACCAAGCAAGCAATGCTTAATTTGGTTCAGTCTGTGGTGTGAAAAGGTTGCATTAGCAATTAAAGAAAGAAACACTTAAGCAAAACATGGTGAGGCCCCTATCAATTTCACTGGTAGCCTACAGTATGAAGAATTTTTGGGTATAATATTTTACAGATCACTATTTTGCCATACTCACTTAAATAAATGAACTAGTGGCCTGCACCCACTATTAAAACAATTCTGTTTTTTAGATTGACTTTGGATAAATTCTTGTTAAAACTACAAAGTTATTCAATCAAGAGCAGTGAGTGATTTACTTTCATTTTCATACATTAAAGACACTGACAGCAGGGCTAGTAAATTAGGCGCGGTCCCCTTAAGAGACAAACACATCCATTATAATGATACACATCCGATTTCTTTGCAACTCTTTACTTTCACTTAAGACATAACAACACTTTCCAAGATGGGTATTTTGACATATTTTGTATGCATTTGTTGTCGGTACAAAAGCAAGAAGACTTTGAGACGCATCTCTGCTTGCTCTCTGAACACCAGAACACCGCGGTGCTGAATTGAGCTCTTTCGCTTTTCGCTCTTTTTTTTTCTGTTTATTTAAACTGTGATTTGTTCGTTCAGACGCAGGAGGACGTGAACGTCCTGAAGGAGAGCTTGGTTCAGTGTTGCTGTTCGCGAGACACGTCTCTCTTGTGCACACCGAACAGAGCGTGCGAGTCACCAGCGGCTCAGTTGAGCTTTCCCGCATCGCGGGGCTGAAGCCAACTTGATGTGTTGAATGCTCGGAGCACGTTATAAAACGTATTCTTAAAATACACATTTCTGTTTTAATAAATGCTCATATTAAATCATAGCATAAAACATAAGTAGGTACAAAAATAATCAGTGATACATTTGCGACCCCATAAAAATTTGGGTCGCAATGGCATTTCAAAAGGTCGCATATGCGACCATTTTGGTCGCAGTGTAGTTCCCTGTACTCGTAGAAAATTTTCACATTTGAAAGACTTGAGCGCTTCTTGTCCAGTGTGCGAACCTTTTTAGGCTTACTTGCATATGTTGGAGGACATCATTTATCAAATCATAATATAACCCAACAAACTGGCTATTGAGTTGTGTTAGCAGCCATGGTTGATTTCCACCTGGGACAGAGTCCTTCTCACCTGGCACATTAAGCGGGGGATGATACGATGGAAGGTGGACCCTTTGAAGCCAAAGCCACGCTGCCCGGTGCACAGCTGCCTGAAGTTCTCTGCAAAGACAACAGACCAGATGTGAGCACTAAAAATCACACAAGGAGGAACAGAACAACAATACAAAGTGGGTATAAATACCTGTAGTTCTGGGGACAACATCAGCTCTCAGCTGTTAAGAGAAACAAAACGTCACATTTAAACTCTCCTGCAATAAGGCGTTCATGTGCGGGATTATGTCATTCCAGCAATGCAACTGGCCTTTTTTTGTTAAACAAAATACTAAGACTGAACTGCATCTCAAAAATATATATTTCTTTTTAATGAGTAGACTGTTGACTTTTTTGAGTGTATAATGATTTTATTCATTACATATGGAAAATTATTAATTCACAAGTGTAAATAAGCATTGGAAAAAAAAACCGAATTGGACTCCTATTAAAATATAAATAGGTCACTACCAAAAGAAATAAAACATCGAAAAACTAAATTATTATAAAAGGCATAAATCTATTATTTGAATAATTGTGCTTGTGGACGTGATTTTCTTTTACCATTTTAGTTTTTAAATGTCTTTATTATATTTGTATGTAATGTGTTATTGCCCTTGTATGTTCGTTGTTCTAAAGACTACAACAAAAACGAGAAAGAGAAAGTCATGTGACCGCACTGCAGCCGCCAGGAATGTGCACACACACACACTCTCGCGCTCTCGCTCTCGCTCTCTCACACACACACACACACACACACACACACACACACAGGTGGGGACTGAAGGTATAGTGCAAGCAGCAAATCGTGTATATTTACACCCCGCACTCTGAATGCGTATTATTCACTTTGAGCGTATAGTAATATATCTGCACAAACGCAGTGGCGCGAATCTGACGTTTGAGTTTTCTAGACGCAAGTGAGCTGAAAAGGACGCTTGAGACATTATTTAATTTACTATTTTTATGGACCGAGTTTCTTGCTGTAATACGAGTCACATTTACATTCCCTTTCAGTTTGCTTGAACATCGGTGAGACGCTAATGGGCATTACTGACACAAAATGTAGTTTATATAACAGGCAGAGTGGCCTGCCAAAGTTGTATATAGATCAAGCTATTTCCTGTATTTCCTTACTCAATCTGCAGATTAAGGCTTTGGTCATAATTTGCACTCCGATTCTGTCTGTAGGCTTTCTTGGCAAGACTCGATAATAAATAAATAACTTTAAATGCACACGCGTGCTTTAGGTGAAGCGGCAGATAAACGCGGCGTTTCACTCAGATTCCCAACACTTCACAACGCCACAAAACTGCAAACAGGCTTTACCGTTAAACAGCAACGGAATTTGTATTTGTTCGGGAGCGTAATACGGTTCGTTTAAAGGTCAGACTTTGGTCTGTCAGGTAACTGCACATCCAGGTGAAGCGTAACCTCACATCAGGTTTGTCCTGAGATAAAACCTGAACTTAATATGAGCTGCGTTCAGGAAAGGCTTTTGCAGGACTTGCAGGGAAACAAGTCCGTTTTAAGGCGTGCACAAACTTGCACTCTAGAGAGTGGAAAAATACTGACTTTTCTTGCATTAAGAATAAAAGGGGAATCCTGAAATTTTACCTCCATTACCACTCTTCCAAGTTCCTTGTCTCCGGCGGTGATGTCGAAGAAGACTCTGGGCAGTGCCATGGCTTTAGTTTCTTTCAAGTGTAATGATGATGATGCTGGGCCGAAGCGCGTGTCACTGGCTGTCTTGGAACTGGATGGGGGCCGCGAAGTTATGTTATAGAGCATCAGAGTCCCACCCACAGCCCGAGAGAGCTCTGGTGTCGGAAGTAAATTTCCCATTCATTTCTCCCATTGACTTTCGGAAAAATCCGTATCTAAAGAGTTTTAGAGCATCCAAAAAAAGTCAAAGGTACAAGACTGTGTACATATTTTCATTTCGAGCGCAGGAACTCATCCCATAAACCACCGCACCTCATTAAATTCGACTGAAGCCACAACCGGGAACGAGCCTTTTGAGCGGCTTCCAAATCTGATGCGCGAACTTTTTCCTCCAGTTAATTTTATTTTATATAGTGAATGTGCAGTAATAGCAGTTCTTTCAGTATTAATCGTGTAAATAGTGTAATAGTGTTTTATATAGGTATTGTGTATTGATTTTTATATTTATCATCGTGTATTTTATATGTGTGCGTGTATGAAAGTGAAGTGACATTCAGCCAAGTATGGTGACCCATACTCAGAATTCATGCTCTGCATTTAACCCATCCGAAGTGCACACACACAGAGCAGTGAACACACACACACTGTGAGCACACACCCGGAGCAGTGGGCAGCCATTTATGCTGCGGCGCCCGGGGAGCAGTTGGGGGTTCGATGCCTTGCTCAAGGGCACCTAAGTCGTGGTATTGAAGGTGGAGAGAGAGCTGTTCATGCACTCCCCCCACCCACAATTCTGTCCGGCCTGAGACTAGAACTCACAACCCTTCGATTGGGATTGGGGTTAATAACGTCAGCAACATGGTGCAGTGCTTTGTACCTGACTACAATCACCGCTCAGTCATCAACACATGTCAATGCCACAAATATTCAGTGAATGCACAAAAAGGTATGCCTAGGCTAAATATTGTTTTGACAGTGGCATTATAAAATGCTTATACCTCATACCATATGAAGGCTACAGCAGCCTGGCTAAGTTACCAAGCTCCCTGCAAAACTCTCATGGCAGCCAAGGAGATCATGATTGCACTGATAAGTCTACCGTGCAAAAACGCAACACAGGTTTTTATTTTATTTTATTTTTCTATTAATGATCTTCAGTCTTCACGGACCTTCGTGGGGTTTAACCAGACAGTTACAAGAGCTCCACCAATCAGATGCATCACTGTGGGATTGTTCAGGATTGTGGGTAATGAAGTTCTTAGCCAAGACATCGTGAATAAAAGGCATTTATATCAAAACAAGGTTAGTGCCCCATGATCCTTTTGCGTTTATATGAGCATATACTATCGCTTAGTACAGCCGTAGCTGGTTTTAAGTCTACCATTGATGGTTACGTTTTTATGGCTTATACCCCAAATGTCAATGCAGAAATTGCATTGAATTTTTACTTCCAGCACCAGCTGTGGGCGGGAGTGTAATGCTCTATTACCGGAGAGGGATGTCATGAAGCCGCATCTATCCAATAAGATCGTTTCAAAGCTTTGAGTGACACAAAAGTGAAGCAATGAAATAACTGAGAATGTGGTCGCGAGGCACGCGATCGCGGTTTTAGGAAATGCGACACAAATGTGGCTTCTGGCTTGATCAGTAATACTTTAAAATAATACTGAATATGTAGCAAGTAAGACCACCTCCCATTTGAGACTGAGTGTTATTTTAACAGAGTAAATTAGTGATGCAAAGTCTGATTCATTTCTGCAAACCGGTTCTTTTTCGGTCAGATCGGTTCATTGAACCGATTCAATAAGCCGATTCATCGGTTCCTGATGTGACCAACTGACGTCTCTAATAACTCGGTGCAATGTTGTATCAATGAAAAATTCAAACAAGAAATTTGTGTCAACACATATTGAAACATTAAAAAAACAAAGTTATTTGTGTGAAAGCATGTTGCTGATTATTACCATATAATTTAACTGTAATAAAATAAGTTAAAGGTGTTTGTGGGGTTGCACTTTATTTTACAGTACGTGTACTAACATGTACTTATAGTGTACTTACAGTGTATTTATCTAAGAAAGTTCTGGTTACACAAGGTAACTACAGTGGGGTAGGGTTAGGTTTAGGGGTAGGTTCAGGGTTAGTATCTAGTTACTACATAGTTATTGTAATTACTATAATAAGTACATAGTATGTACATGAGGAACAGGACTGTAAAATAAAGTACTACCGTTTGTGGTCACAGTTTCATTCGCGGATCCTTCATGTCAGATACGACTGACTTACCAATATTGACTAGCCTACAACTTGGATAAGATTTCTAAAAGTGTCACCCCTGCAGCAGCACACATTGATGCACATGCTCTGACTTGTTCTACATGTCTACAGTAGAGACTTGTTCGGCATTGGTGGGAACGCCCACAAAAACGTCCTAACCGTTTATGCCGTGGGGGAAAAACATAGACTGTATTTTTCCTTGTAAACAGATTTAACTGTAATATTGATACATTTTGTGGTCTATAGACTGTAAAAACTAAAGGTGCCTCAGGTATCCTTTGGTGTATTCCAGGAACCTTAAAATGTATTTTAAGTGCCTCAAAGCTCTTTTTCTCATAATAGGGTTCCTGGAAGAACCATTATAGTCTTTGCAGTTCGTGCAGGAACTCATAGGATCCTTGAAGCACTTTGTTCCCAGTTCTGAGGTTCTGGAGTCACCCTTTCATTACACTGAGACCTCAAGGTGCTCTGGAGGTTCCTTGAGGAACTCACATTTTAAAAAAGGGTTACTGCAAGCTCTGTTAACATTAAAGTGGTTCCTGGAAGATCTCACTTGTAAAAGCCAGCATCTGGAAGAACCCAGAGAAGTGACAAAAATTAAATGTGACTTATTATTATTTACTTTTTAGGAATGTGATGGAACAATTAGTTTTGTGGCACTTGCATGTGAAAAAAAAAAAAACTAAATGGTTGAACAAATCTTCACACTTCTGTAAAAACATAAATAAATTAAATAACAAAAGGACATACAAAATCTTCTAAACAGACAGAATATCCAACTAAAATGTTACAATTATTTCTGAAAACACTTCTAAGCAATAGTGAATATATACAAGCAAACAGGCATCCAGTGGCTACACCATGTTTCTTATTATTATTTATTAATTTCCTCCAGACTTAAACTTAAATACTGCAATAACTAAAAATAGTTTTATTGAAATAGGCTGAATGTTAAATCATTTGAAGGAGGATAGTTTACCTTGAAACTTTAAAGCAAACATTAAAAATATGATTTAACTAAATATGGCTAAACGCATTAATTTAATAAAATAAAAAAACTCTAATTATAACAATCGGTACAATAGTAATATTTAGATTTTGTTTGTAGTGAAATAAGTTACAATTATTCAGAAATAACTGTTCAGCCGTTGTCAAGAAGAAAATGCGAGGCTTGACGTCCTCGCGCTCCTGCTGTTTGCTCGCGTGCGCGCACGTGCGCGTGGAAGAGCGATTTCAAATACAAAGAAGTAACGGCTCCTTTCCTCAAAGAAAGAAACAACCGCTGTGCAAGGTGAGTAAAGGCTCCGAAATAAATACACAGGTTTATTATTTGTATACTAATTCCTACACTGACACATTAAACTGTTTGTTTTTTTTATTTAATTTTTTTAGTTTTAACCATTAATTTAATAGCTGCGATGATTAGGAGTCTAATGCACTTTGTGGGACGAAATGGAGACTACAAACACAAGGTCACAAACAATAATTATTAGTTAGGTTTAACTTACACATGATGTTTACGTTTATTCATTGTAACGTTAACTCTTTTCTTCAACTTTTCTAAATTATTGTTGTCGTTCGTAGACTAACCATGTTCCGTACAAAACGATGTTCCGTACAGGTGACGTTTTAGCGCCGATTGCAGAATAAATAATTACAGTTCGTACATAAACTATATATCTGTGTCATCCTTATGTTTCTCTCTTTCACTCCCGATCTAAACAGAGACCAATCCGCTGTTTGTTTCAGTAATATTTGAGTAAGTTTGCTCGTTGCGCCCACCGCGCTTGTAAATGGACAGTGGGGAAGATTTACTTCAAAACTTCAGCTTGGGAGGAAGACAACTAGAGCAGCGAAAATGTACATTTCTATTCCACTTATGTTTCTCACAGTACTACAGCCTTTATTAAATGAATATTATGTTATCACAAATTGTTAAATATATTACTTTTTGTTGAATAAATGCTTTGAAATGGGAGTGTTTAAGCATCGATTGCGGGCGATAACCACTTAGCGTCACCCTCACCTGAGACTGGCGGCAGAGATCTCTTACTTTATGAAGTTTTCACATTGGTTAACCTTTTTTTTTTAATTAATCAGTGCCCTTCTCGTTTTCTGCATCTTCAGAAAGATAAGGAAATTATGTTCTCTAACCTTTCACATAGTTCATGCTTAACTCACATGTCATAATTAATATCACGACACAATCATGCCTAACTCGCATGCGCCCTTTATTAAAGCAGCCATTAACTTGTATTTTGATCAAATAAAAAGGTAATAATCTTTGATATTTATTGGAATTATGTTTTCTTGCAGTTAAAATAAATAAACAGCTCACTTTTGATAAGTTAAATGTCCATTTTCGCCGATAAAATCAAGTAATAAGCGCTGTACGGAACATCATTATAAGCCTGTACGGAACACCGTTAACCCCTATCATCTTCCGTACACTGGCGGAGGTGGTACTTTTCCCCAGTTTTCTCAAAAACTATTGGTCCTAAAGACATCAATCAAAGTGTAGACTGTGTAATAGGTATTCCCCCGGAGAATGAGCACACAAGCATGCTTGTATGTCTTTTTAAAACGGAGGAGTGGTCACTGGCGTGCGGTGAATAGCGAAAAGTGTACGGAACATGGTTAGTCTACGTTACGTGTGTTAAATAGTTACACATCCATGTTAACGTAACGTTACATGTAAAGTTAGGCTATTAGCCTATTTTTAGAGTCATTTGCACATAATGTAACGTTACATAAAACTGGTTTTGATAATTTTCTTTCCTCAGAAAATCCAGTATGACTTCTCTAAAAATCTCAAAGGATTCACAGGGCAGCACTATGTAAGTATTTAATTATTTATTTGACATTGAAATAACTAAAATGGTTTCAGCTTGGCCTAATCCAAAATTATATATGACTGTGTACACTGTTACACTGAACTGAATTAAACAATAAAAAAACTACCCATATGTTATTTTTTATTCAGCAGTTAATAAAGAAATGTGGCTCTGTAGTGGACACCTGTGAGGCAGTGGACAGACAGCTGCTGAAGTCTGATGCTGGCCGACAATAAACAGACCTCTCTGGATGTACCCCATCTTTTGTAGGTGTGTAAATAAGTTTTGCAGAGACACACCAGAAACCCTTCTAAAACATTCAGTTATTTATAGTTTATGAACAGTTCTTTTTTCTTTTCTTTTTTTTTTATAGTTTCCAGAGTAATTCTAACATTGCCCTTCCTGTAACATGATGATCCTGCTGTCCTGGACTGTATATGATGAGGTAAGTATGAGTTTGTCCATGTGTGTATACATATTTAATGTACACACACAACTTAAACACACATTGTGCACTTAATTAGCCCACAACCATTAATCAATGCACTAATATGACAAAAATAATTCCTGTGGTGTTCCTCATTTTTAAGGTAATTAAAAAAAATACCTGTGCTAAACGAATAAATGTAAATATTTTGTTATTTAATTTTAAGTAAATCACTCTTTTTTTCAATGAACAGCCTACACATAATCTCAGAACAGCTGTGGTAATAACAAGAGCCCCATTTGGTGAGAGCAGCACTGCAGTCTTTCCTGATGGTGAGGAGCTTCTTGCTGATGAACCTGCCGACATGAGTTCACCTTACTATGAGTGCCTATGTTCTTTTCAAGATTATACAGAAAAGCAATTAAAAGTACACTAAAGCACACTGTTTTTCTGCTGTATCTGTTGGCCATTCAGGAGGAGATCATGGACCATTTGCATAAGACTGATGATGCGTTTCAGCGGCCATCAGCATCGTAAATCCTCACCATTCTTTTATATTTTGATTTTTTTATTTTTTATTATGTGCATTAATAACACTATACTTTGTATTATCTTACATTTGTGTCAAATTACAAAAAAAAATAGCTAATGCAAGAGTGTTTCAAATCCAGAGTCTTTGGGAGGAATGATAAATTTGACATTGTTCTCTCTTCTGACTGCTGTTATCAGTCTCTGTCAGATTTTTTCCTTTGATTGAAAGTTGTGAAAATGCTATCTTTAGAGTTTATGTTTTATTATTTGAGTAAATAAGAATGCAAAAATATATTTGTGATACTCTCCCATTCACTGCTCTCGAAGTTATTCTTCCAATCAGTTACCACAATTTAGAACAGGAAAGAAAATGTTACTATGAATTGCATTGTGTCTAAAATTGAATTGAATTTATTAATTTAAATTGTATCATTGTTTTAGGTACATGAAATGTTTTTTAAAGTTCTAAGATAATTGAGTCCCATTTATTTGATAATAATTTTACCAAGGTGTAAATTTTTTTTTGTTGTTGTTATTTGTTTATAGCAATATTAACACTGATGTGTCCATGAATGGGATTGTGATGTGCAGTATTGACTATTTAAGGTGATTATGGATATTGTTGTTGCTTATCAATAAACTATGTTTTATATGCATTTGATTTATTTTTTCAGTTTGTTTTTTTAAATCATTAAAAATGTCAATAGCAGGAAAAATAAATAAACCAGTGTTGGGGTGGAATTAGGGAAATGGTGCCTTGAAGCACCCCAGGTGGTTCCTGGCCATCCTAATAAAAGGGTTCCTCCAGGAACCATTGAAAGTTCCTCAGAGAACCACCCCCATTTAGAGTGGTGCCTAGAAGCTCTTCAGAGGGTTCCGCCGGCGTGGCGAAGTGAAGAACCCCAAAAGGTGCCTCCAGGAACCTTTAGTTTTTACAGTGATACAGAAAACCTTTTTCATTTATTTTGGAGATGTCCTTGCTCAACCAATTTTTTGGTCAGATTTCTGCTCAATTGAAAGAAAAAATATTTTTGTAAGAAAATATATTTTGCCCAGCTTTCAACTTTGTTTTGAAAATGTTTAATTTGTTTTTTTTTCATTTATGACATGTCATTTCATAAGGAATACTTTTTGATTAATTAATTACTATTGCTGGCCAAGTTTAGTATTCATAAATGCAAATACAGAAATTATAAACCATTGTTTATTATTTTGAAATCAGAAATTAATCAATACCTAAAATCTATTTACAATCTGATAAACAAGAAAGCTGTTAAGTGTATTAATGTATGTAAACATTTCCATATCTTTTTTTTATTTTTATTTTGTAATTTTGTATTTCTTTTGCTTTGTGTTCACCCCCTGGCTACTGTAAAATGTTTAATATGAATGATTCAATAAAAAAGAAAAAAAAAGCGAAACATTAATAAAACATAAAAAAAAAAGATTTCATTCGTAGAGAGCATGGTTACTCACTGAAAAATTCTGCATACTAATAAAATTAAAGAGGTACATTTTAACATTTTGCATATTGTTTATCCAACGAACTCTCAAATTGCAAATTCTTTGGATCTTTCTAACTTATGTGTGTTCTGCAAAGTTGAAGAAGAAACTTTACTACATTTATTCTATTATTGCAATCAGGTTAAGTCTTTTTGGGAGAACTTAAGTTGTCATTTATCTTATTTTATAAAATGTGATTTAAAATTCTCATTGAAAGATATGTTGTCGATCTTGTTGTCAACGTTTTTGTTTTGCATTGTACATTTTTTATTCATAAATCAAAATGTCTCATAAATTACCTAGATTTGATGTCTTCCTTTTTTTGCTTTGTTTTGTTTTGCTGAGATTTTGCTTATTGTTAAATCTCTTAAACACATTAGTAATAAGAATAACAAGTTTATTAAGGCTTATGATGATACTTAAAGAATGATTTTCCTGTCTTCATTTTTTTTTTTGGCATTTTTATTACCAATTATAGCCGATAACCACAGTTTTACTACAAATACCATGGTTAAAATATGATTAGTGTAGCAACATGTTTTTAACATGGTTTAACTAGTAACAAATAACCCATGTTTCGTATTTTATATACATATTTTAATTATATTTTCAATAGTCATTCGTTACATATATATATATATATATATATATATCCCTCTGGGGTTCTTCATTTATGAGTCACACTCAGGACCTTCGGGACCCGGAGGGCGGGATTCAGGTATACTTTTTTTCAGTAAAATCAATCTAATGTATTTTTGTTCAATAATTTTTTTTTCTTTCTTTTTTGGTGTTTTGAGAGAATTTATTAATAATTATGATAATTTTTTCCACATTGAATATAATATAAAATTTATATATATATTTACTTTTTTTAATTTATTTTTATTAATGTTAATTTTAATTTAATTTTAAATAATTTAAATTTTAATTTAAAGTACAGCCAAGGCCTATAGAATTTTTTTTTTGAAATTAGATTGGTGCCATCTGGTGGACAAATTAAGCATTTTTATCATGCAATAGCACATGTTTACCACTATAGAGAATAGCTCTCTGTAGAAAGGCTTGTGAATTCTAGTGATTTTTGCACATATTTGCCTATTTATTTCAGGTTGTGGATCTTAATATATAACCACAGATTCTCAAAGACTATTTTTTGTCAAGTTTTTGAGAATCATTATATTTTGAACAGGAATTAACAATTGCAAAAAAAAAAAAAAATCGTTTTAGCAAATTTGATTGGAAACCAACAGCCAATCACAATTGACCTTTAATTTTCCGATTGGTTGAACTTGTGGCACACTTGTAACGCTGTTTTAAGTTGAGCAAGCGAGAGAGAGAGAGAGAGTTTGCGAGAGAGCACATGAGTAAACTGCGTGAGAGGGGTCATTACTGCAGGTTCATTTGGATAATAGCAAACAAGCAAATACATTTATGGAGCACAGAATCGGGTTTTTTTTCTCAAACTATTTTTTTTTTTTTTTTGCGATCGTTAATTTCTGTTCAAAATATAATGTAATGTGCTTGCAAAATATATTTCTCTGTGCTCAAAAGTCAAAACTTACAATTACTCGCTCAGGATTGAGGCACAAAATAACTCCATAAAAGAACGATTCGTTCAAGAACCGAACATCACGTTAGAGTACACGTTAATAATTTATTGTAGGACCGAAATGCAAAACAGATTTCATTGTTTGGTCTGACTGCATTTCATGCATTATGAATTCAGTGAAAAAAGATCTATTGCTGTTCTCAAAGTTTTTTTTGTAAGCCTGAACTGTCTGACACAATATTTAAAGACTCCTTATAGAAGATGTTATAGTTCCCACGAAATGTTCTGCTGTAATTATCACTAACTTGATTGTTTTGCAGGCATTTTTTCATTTGCATATATTTGTGATTGCATAATTCATAAACTGTTTTTCTCCATAAAATAGAACATACAAATAATTAAAATGATGCAATGCAATAAATCTTTACATTTTTATTAAACCTGTGCATTTTAATCAAGGTAGATTTTTTTTAATGTAAAGAAAAAAATTAAAACCACTTTGTTTGCAAGATGTAGACTACTAGCACAGGTTGTGTCCCCAAAAGTCTCATGGCCATTTTGCATAATCACAGACACAATCCAGTTTCTTAAACTAATAAATTAACAACTTCCAACATCTGAGAGGATAATGAGTTTATTGTATGAAGCTAAACCGTTACGAGGACAGAATCTTATTCCTCCAAAAACCAAAATAAATAAAATCATTTGCTCTCTCTCTCCCTCTTTGAAAAAGCCAAAAGGATGTCATTGGTTTCTATTTAAAAGAGCGACCACAAACAGGTGTAATTCTGTTTTGCTTGCCATATTAAATATCCGTGCTGCAGGGTTGGGTGGTATGGCACATGTTATCAGTCGGCAATTATTAGCTGAGTGAAAAGACAATGATTTGGAACCAGAACCGAGGCACATATATTTAAAGGTGCCACAAAAATTTCCACAGTCCAGATGGTTAACGCCAAGCCTTTTTTTTACATAAATACAATCATTCAACTGCAACACCCACTTCAGAGAACCAACTGTTTTTTCTTTTCTTCAGAAAACAGTGCAAAGGTACAGATAAAGTGTCATTTTTACCACCTACTTTACAATCCAGCGTACTATCCAGACTCTGCAGATGTATATGTGCCAAAATTCTCCCTTATTCTGAACTTAGCCCACAATTATCAATACAGAAAAACAAAAGAAAACACAAACATACAAATTAAAGCCATGTAGCCGTTGGGAATTGTGATACCAACAACTCTACTTTTGAAAGGAAAAATCTCTGATAATCGTGAGTTTGGAGGCAACAGACGTGAAGACTGTAATGGGCCTGGAGCGGTGCTTTGGTTGAAAATACATTAGGGTCTATTCAAATCAACATTTGTGCTGTTATACTTAACCAAGAGAATCTGAATAACCTGCGGTTTATCACCATTTGGTGTTGTTGAACTGGACAACAATGGTGACGAAGGCTTGAAATGAACATTATTAACTAAAAAAATAGTGAATTCATGCAGGAGAGAGTGTGGGGCCAGGACGGAGAGTGTGATTTGCAAACCTGAACACATTGGATAAACTGTATCGCAATTCTTTATGGGATAAAACAGTTTGGCGTAGTGTATTTGGTTGCCAGGTGAATGGGGTGTTTGTGACAGGCTTAGACGTGGTCTTTGAAGGCGTCCAGGTTGAAGGCAGTGTCGAGGAAACGCTTCAGCTCCAGAAGATGGGTGTTCTTGTTTCCCGTGGCCGGAGCGGAGGCAGGATCACGGCCGGCATACCTGCACCCAGAAGGACAGAGTGAGGATTGGTCAAAACACAGAGCACCTGGAGTGTGTCATGGCTCTACAAGAGGAGACGAGAGTTTACCAGACAGGCTTGGCACGGTCGATGGTGGTGCGCATGCGGGGCTTGACGTAGTCGTAGTATCCCTGGTTTTTGTGCTCCTCTTGACACCAGACCAGGTCAGCATTGGGATATTTCTCAGTCTCAGCCTTCACCAGGTCAAACGGGAAAGGAGAGAGCTGGGGAGGAGCGAGAGGGAGAATCAGATCATCATAACAAGAAAGCATTCCTGATGTTCTGCTGAAGACGGCAGTACCTGCTCAATGCGAGTGATGGCCACAGAGTCCTCCATGTTGCGTGTTTTGCGTTCACGTGTGAGCTCGTAATAGACCTTTCCTGTACAGAAGATGATGCGCTTGACCTCTGAGGGGTTTTGGGTTACTTGTCCATCATCTGGGATCACGCGCTGGAAATGAGTGCCTGGACAGATACACACAGATAGTACTGTTTATTTGCATGTTGTTTTAAACAAATTGTTTTGCTGATAAATCTTATTTATTGTGTACTGTATGCTGTATTAGAGTTAACTGGTATTAATTTGATCAAAAATAATTCCCAGTGCACACAAACCCTCAGACCTTTCAGTGTACCGTTGGCTACACTATTTACTTCCTTTTAATTATCGGTTTTATCTTCTTATGATATTATAATATAATGTATACTACCTTTCTGTTGGCCATTGACAACCCTGCTCTATAAGATATCATAAAAAAATATATATATAAAAAAAATTAAAAAAAAACATTAATAAAAGCATTTTTTTAATTTAAAATCAACCCATCTATGAGATTTCCCATTTAGCTCATACAATCACACTTTGATCATAGAGTTGATATTCAAATGCATTTCTTATTTAAACTTTATTTCACATTCTCCCAAAGCCTGCAGCTTTAAAACCCTCATGTAATGTTGACATGATGGTTTAAGTCTTGATAGATTTATTTTAATAGCCATGCTGATGCCACAGTGCTATCCCAGCAATATAGTGTTTTAAAGTGGTACAGAGGGTTAATAAATTAACTTTAAAACAGCAAGAAACAAACTGTTTCTGACCTGGTAGCATCTGGTCAAAGTTAGACTTGGCCTCCGGGTGACGCAGCAGAGATTTGGGGGTGAAGACAATAAGCTAAAAACAAGAAAATGTATAAATTAATAAAAAATATAAATTGTTCTTTAAAGTAACAGTAATGCATTGAACTAATCAACAAACATTCAGATGCTCTCAGACAGCTGAACTCACAGGTTTTCTGAAGGGAAGTAGGATCTGCCTCCTTATTACATGGAAATAGTTGGCGGGGTTTGAACAGTTTACGACGATCCAGTTGCAGTCATACAGCTGACGCACCTCAAAGTCATCAGTGACTTTCTGCAGCCAAAATAACAGTTGTATTGATATATTCAGACTACGAAATCTTTGTTAATATCAAGGCAGTATTAACATTTAGAGATATTAGAAGACAGTCTTACAGGGTTGAAGTCAGGGTCATCATTGCACATCTGCAGGAAGCGCTCAGGACGGGCAGAAGAGTGCTCAGGACCCTGTGAAGGAACAAAATAAAACCAAATCAACTCATTTACAGCCAGTACACAAAATGGGTGCTAAGAGAGAGAAAAGAGTTATGCATGGCCTTACCATGCCCTCCATGCCATGTGGCAGCAGTAAGACAATGCCGTTCTGGCGGACCCATTTAGCTTGGCCAGGGCAGATGAACTGGTCGATTATACACTGAGCCGTGTTATGGAAGTCTCCAAACTGGGCCTCCCACAGAACCAGAGCATTGGGACTGGCCATAGCAAAGCCCAGCTCAAAACCTTAAGAAGACATGAGTTTCCATTAAAGCACAGTACCTTTCAGAGATCATTTTAACAAGTGCTGCGAGCGTCTGAATACCTAGTACTCCGTACTCCGACAGAGAGCTGTTGCAGACGGTGTACGGGGCTTGGTTGGGGGATATGTGGTTCATGGGAATGCAGGTCCTCTTGTCTACGTTCTGATCATGGAGAACATGGTGACGGTGACTGCAAATGAAACAAGCAATAGGTCAGTGACCTCTTACAATGGGCTGAGATTTAAAATAATGCTACAACTGAAATAGTGGCTCTAACACAAACAGTCTATGAAACAAATGTGCAGACGTTGCTACCCAACTAGATTTAGATTTGTAACTACATGATGATTATTTTGTTATGTGGTTCAAATGTTACTAAGTGTTATTGTTTGTACCTGAAGGTTCCTCTTTCCACATCTTGTCCGCTGAGACGCACATGGATGCCCTCCTTGAGCAGAGAGCCAAAGGCCATGTACTCTCCCAGAGCCCAGTCCACGGTCCTGTTCTTGATCATCTCACCACGGCCCTTCAGAATACGACTCAGACCTGCACATGAAGGGAAGACAAGTATTATAGTAACTGAATGCATGAAGTGTGTGTATATTCATGTACTATTTTGTTAGGTCTACTGCACCTCCATGAATTGTGAAGTCCTCCACGGGTACTGATGACGCCACCTGTCCGATGTGGGACAGATCCTCTTCTGACAGACCGGTGGATGGGTAGCTCATACTCTTTGGCTGACCATCCAGAGTGAAAAAACCTGCACACCAAAGTAGTGTTGTAAGATCTAGAAACAAATGATGCAGCAGCAAAATGCTGTCTTGCTTAGTCAAATG
Organism: Carassius auratus; assembly: GCF_003368295.1. Lineage (NCBI taxonomy): Eukaryota > Metazoa > Chordata > Actinopteri > Cypriniformes > Cyprinidae > Carassius > Carassius auratus. Next base: position 13,199,439 of record NC_039250.1, read on the forward strand.
TTTGACTTCACAACATTAAGTCTGGCACATATTGCAACTCATTCTGAACCACCCACTTCTAGTCTGACAATATTTCTTCAACAAATCTGGTCATAACTCAAGAATGTATTTCAATAAAACCCGTTCACACACACACACACACCTGGCCAGGGCGAGTCCAGCCAGTGCTTGATGTGGAGGATCTTCTCATCCTTTGAGCGAGCATGAGCTTCTTCACAGATTTTGTCATACTTAGAAATCTCTTCCTGTGGAAAGAGTCAGGAAACAGATGAAAACCTTTCAGGAATATTAGCTGAAGATAAGAGGCAGCTGATTGGCTCTGGGCAGGATTGTCTGACCTCATACTCCTGTCGTGAGACAGCGCCTTCGGCGATGAGCTTCTCAGCATATTTCTGCAGAACTCCTTTCTGCTTCTTGATCTGTTTGTACATCAGCGGCTGGGTGAACATCGGCTCATCCATCTCATTGTGGCCATTACGGCGGTAACAAACCTTAAGGAAAGATATCATATGTCTCACTGATGTCAACTATAACAATAAGTAAGAATAAAGTGTTTATAAGAGACATAGAACACTTTCACTCACCAGGTCCACCACCACATCTTTGTGGAAAGTGGCTCTCCACTCTGCGGCCACGTTGCACACGTACACTACAGCTTCAGGATCATCTGCGTTGACGTGGAATATGGGGGCATTGACCACACGGGCAACATCAGTAGGATACGGAGAGGAGCGCGCCATACGAGGATCTGTGGTGAACCCGATCTGAGAAAGAGGTGCAGAGGGGTATTAAGAGGACATCTGATTGGGTGTGTTACCATGTACTGGTACACATGGGTTTGTTTGTGCATGAGCACCTGGTTGTTGACCACCACATGCACAGTGCCGTGTGTGGTGTAGGAGGGCAGATCACTCAGATGGCAGGTTTCATAGACGATGCCCTGACCTGCAAATGCAGCGTCACCATGGAGCAGAATGGACATCACCTGAAACCAAAACACACACAAGAACATTTAAAAGCTGCTGGTTCTTAGAGGGGTATGAGTTCAAAATGCATCTTAAATGTACTAGGGGTGCACCATATTAAATTCTCACATAAACATTTAGAAGTCAATGGTCACGTTATGACAAATAAATCATTATTAAATCAATGAATCATTAAGTCCCTATGGAAATGTAGATTGATGCTCTTTTTGTCTCACCCGATTGCCATCTGTGTCACCGCAGTAGAACTGCTCTGCTTTAGTCTTGCCCTGCACCACAGGGTTCACCGCTTCCAGATGGGAAGGGTTGGCCACCAATGACAAAGTAATATTCCTGTCAGTCACACGGTTTATCCTCCTGTGGTACATGCCCAAGTGGTACTTGACATCTCCTGTGCCCTGTAGAGGTACAGACATATTTCATTGATTATAGTGGTTCTTATGTTTGTTCTGATGAATAAGATCACAAGGATCCAAAAAAGTGCACAAAAAGTCACTGACCTCATCGGCAGCTTCCAATTTAGAGTCAAACTGACAGAAAATTTGCTCCAGCTCCTTACGGATCACATTGGCAAGCACATTCAGACGCCCTCTACAGAGACAGACAGAAAGAGATCATCATAATGGCACATACTAATGTCACTGTAATGTCAGGTTTCTACATTTGAATCTCCTCCTCAACCTGTGAGGCATTCCCATGATGACCGTGTCTACTCCCTTCGCGCTGGATTTATCAATAATGGTTTTGAGTGCAGGGATCAAACTCTCACAGCCCTCCAGTCCAAAGCGCTTCTCAGAGGACCATTTCCTCTGCAGGAACTCCTCAAACCTGCAGAAATCAGCACACATATATTACATAGTCGCAGGGAAAAATGTTAAACCTGAGTTTTAAGAACAAATGTCCATTTAAACACATCCACAGTAGGGAAATCCATTACAACAGTCATAAGTCAACTGTTCAGTGTAATGTGCCTGTTCAGACTGACACAAATGTTCAGAATTTGATTTGTTTGAAAAGGTTTAATGGATGTATTCCTATGTGTGCTCTCTCTTTTGGCCTTCGTGTGTGTACCTGGTTGAGCGGACCATGCGAGCCAGCAGTGTCCTCTTCTCCTCCAGGCTGAACTGCATGACTCCAGGCCTCTCAAACTTCTGTCTGATCCACTGACACTGGTCCAGGTCATTGATGAACATGAACTCAACCCCTATGTGCTGGCAATACGCCATCTGAGAAACACAACATTTCAGCAACCATACTGAAAGTAGTAATAAAAAAATCACACCCAAACCATTGAATGGTAGGGTTTTACCAAAATACATTTGTCATGCTTCAATTCATAAAACTCTTCGAATATTACAACAGTAATGTGAAACGGGTCAAATCTTAGTGAACCATGTTCATAATTAATGTGAAGAAGTCAGCTGTTGCTCTGAAAGGACATGTTTGGAGAACTTGAGAACTGATTCATAAATTCAATTGTCACAACAATATTGGAAGACCCTACGGATGGGTACCAAAACCCAGTATTAAATGGGCCAAATCATGGAAGAACGTAGTATCAATTAGCTCGGATGTTATTGGTTCTACTTTTTGATACTGTAGAAATTAAGAAAATACAAAATTATACATTTTATTTAACATCGCCATCCATTTCTACATGCAATAATATTGAAATATTCTGTTATTTAACAGAATTAGGGGTGTAACAAAAAACAAAAAGAAATTGCTTCTTTTAAATGAATTCAATTATAATTAGGGATGCATCGATCCGATACTCTGGATCGTTATTGGCTCCTATACTGGCATTTTCTGCCACAAATCCGATATTTTGTGTATACTGTTCTATGTTACTGAAAAAGCACCAAAACCGTGCACTATATTTCAATTGTTCTAAAGTGGTTCAATAATTCAATGTGATGTGCAGATTAAAGGGGGGGTGAAATGCTATTTCATGCATACTGAGTTTCTTACACTGTTAAAGAGTTGGATTCCCATGCTAAACATGGACAAAGTTTCAAAAATTAAGTTGTACGTTTGAAGGAGTATTTTTGCTCCCAAAATACTCCTTCCGGTTTGTCACAAGTTTCGGAAAGTTTTTTTCGAGTATGGCTCTGTGTGACATTAGATGGAGCAGAATTTCCTTATATGGGTCCTAAGGGCACGTCTGCTGGAAGAGTGCGCGCTCCCGTATATCAGAGCACTGAGAGCACAACAGACATTCACTGATCAGAGCGAGAGCTTCGCGAAATGTCACAAAAGAAGTGTGTTTTTGGTTGCCAGGGCAAGACAACCCTGCACAGATTACCAAAAGAGAAACAGCATTAAGGGACCAGTGGATGGAGTTTATTTTTACAGAGCATCAACGGAGTTGTGCAAGTGTTTTTGTTTGTTCCCTGCATTTCGAAGATGCTTGTTTTACAAACAAGGCCCAGTTTGACGACGGATTTGCGTATCGTTTATTTCTTAAGGATGATGCAATCCCAAGGAAAAAGGGTCACGATCGTGTGTTGGAACTGCAGGCGGTGAGTAAAACTGCTTAAAATATCTCTGCCTCCTTGTTAGTGCGTCTGCCTCCCATGCCGGAGACCCAGGTTCGAGACCCGCTCGGAGCGAGTCGTTGCTGCTGCTGCTCTCGTTCAGTTTCAGCCTCGGGATCTAATTCTGGATCATAAATAAACGGCTGAATCTGACTGTTAGCCATGGTTTGTTTTGGATGATGGTTTTTTTCCTCACGGTGTCACAGCTTCCAAATGCTCTCAACGCAAAAGCCTACTGGCGCTCGAGATTCTTTAGCTCCGCCCACACGTCACGCCTCCAGCCGCTCGTGTTTTTCCGGGAAAAATCGGTACAGACTATCTTTCTCTTATGAATATAATAAAACTAAAGACTTTTTGGAGTTATGAAGGATGCAGTACTACCCTATAGGTACTCAAGATTAACAGGATATTGAGTGAAAACGAGCATTTCACCCCCCCTTTAATAAATTCACAAACTCTTCTTTCAAACAGCTTGTCGCGTTCGGTTACTACAGTCAAAACGATGAAACTCTCTTCAAGATCGCCCAGTAACTGAGGTTTAAAACTGTTCAAAGAAAACTCAGCTCCTCCTCCTCAAATTTTTTACACACATGCAGCTTGCCAGATTGACGACACAAACAGGAACGAGTGTACTTGATGATGGATGAAATGAAATATGCAGTGTTTTCCGCCAACTGGCAAGAATACAATTGGGAAAACTGGCAGTGGGCGGGTTTCACAAACCAAAAGAGAGACTCCAGCCCTTAACGCACATTTTTAAAGGAGAATAACTTACTGTAGTATTGTTTTTCAGATAAACAAGTATGTTAACTTAGCATGTTTCATAAATATCCGCAAAAAGATTATGGTATTTTATGCTTACAGCACCTTTCATATAAAAACTATTATTGCGCAGCATTCCATTTAGCGCACATTCTTTTCCTTCACAACGCTAAACCCAGTCTTAACATTCAAATCAGTTAAATCAATCATTTTCTTTAAAATGCAGTATCCTGTTGCTAAACTGCAATAAATAAAAAAAAAGAGAGAAAAGTTTAAGTTTGTTTTAAATGGTAGTTTGCTGGGGGCCCCTGTTGGAGAACCACTGCATTATGGTAGTCTTCCTGTGTGAAACATTCGCACAGTCCTGAGGCTGAAATGATCCTTGTGTCCTCACTCACCTCCAAGCGGCGGATGATCTCCCTGAGGGGCAGAGCGCTCTCATTGCCCCCAATAAAGGTGGTGGTGGGCAAGCGGAACACTTTATCCAGATCAGATTCGTCCAGCCCATAGAAACCTGACAGTCAAACACACAACACATCCAACCCATCCCAGAGAAGAAGGGCAGGTGGAGAGGGAGGGGGACAGGGTCAACAGAAAAGAGAAGAAACAAAAGAAGTCCAGCAGTGATGCCAGGAGATGGAGGAGAAATTAAAGTAACAAAGTGAAAGACAATCCAAAGAGGGAAGAGGTAGATATAAATGATAAAAACAAGAAAAAACGACAGACAGGGAGAGAGAGAGGAAAAAAACAAGCATGTGTGAGTTAGTGGGCGATGAATGGAGTAAACATCAGGATGCCATGCATAACCAGAATCAAGGTGGACATAGCAAAAATTCCAGCAAATAGCATGATAAATGTTAAATAATGGTAACAGCAAAGCGGACAATTTATAAAAAGAACATGAAGTATTAAGTGGTTAGTAAATGGATGGAAAAAGAGAAGGAATGAGAGAGAAAATGAAGACAAAGGAAAGGTGGTTAATGAGAGAGTTGTGGTGTTGAGCATTTGGGGGTTCAAATAAAAAAAAAGAAAAGAAAATAAAAGGTGGGTTAACAGCATGATCATATATAATATTGATGTTAATAATGCTATTACAATTGTTTCATTATATGCATCCTGAATTTAATATCAACAAGCAGTTTTGGCTTGTGAGCTGCAATTAATATGCTGTACAGTGAAGAGCTCATTCAATAGTATAATGAGACTATTATAATGGTTTATTATTATTAGTAGTATTATAAATTCAGCACTTCAAGCCAAAAACTTACTTTAAACTTAGGTGTACCATTTCATATATAGTTATACTGTATACACCAGAGTACATATATTTTGACAAAGTGCAATCTAATATAACTATTATAAATAAACATCAACATCCGTATTTAGAATGTAATGATTACGTATCCTAGGCCTCTGTGATTTAAAAAATGTAAAAAAATAAAAATAAAAAATAAAAATAATAGAATAAATTCAGACTCCGCAAATTTTGAATAAGTAAAACCATAGTAGGGCTGTACAATTAATCATGTAGCGATATGAACTAGTATCAGTCTAAGTTTTACAATTTCATTTAACCATTAAAACGGAATGTTAAAAACTAAACTAAAATATATATGACTAAAAATACAATAAAAATGGATTTCATAGGGCCCCAGTATCCTTACACTGAGATAAAAAAGGCTTACTAAATATTTACAAAATATAAAATATTATTTCAATAACAAATAAATACATTTCAATAAACCTTTGAAGACAGATCTCACAAAACCGGTCAACATGTCCAAGTCACGTTTCTAATAATAATAAAAAAATATAAATGTAATCTTTAGTTCATTTTTTTTGTGTGTATCCAAAAAGGATGATATTTATTCAATGTATTGGTGCTGAAACATGAGCTGGATATTTCTTAGTTAGATTCATCAATGAATCGCACAAATTCACACTTCCAAAGCACCGAACACAAGATTCAGACGGTTTCTTTATGATCCACAGCAGCACTACCAATTCAAGCTCCACGACATGCAGGTTAAAAGCCTGGCAGAACTGTAGTCTTGAGCTTTAAAATGCCTACAGTTTCTCTGAAATGCTGTATATTTGGGCAATGCCAGTTAATTTCATAAATGGATGAAAAATTTGTATTTACGGCTGTTCATTCAGTACCTACAACAACTTGCCACGCAGGAGGCTGTACAGAGAAACTGAGGTCAGCACACACAAACACTGACCTGTAGGTGTTCATCAGTTTGGTTGTTTAGCAAAGAGAGCAAAAAGTGCCATGCACCTCAAGGCATAAGAGCGGGTATGTTAAAGAGAGAGAGTAACTAACCTATAGTAGATCAGAGTGTGTTAATGAGAGCGCTAATGAGCGAGAGAGAGAGAGAGAGAGAGAGAGAGAGAGAGAGAGAGAGAGAGAGAGGGGAGGCTGAGCATATGGAGAAAGTATGAACTTGGTTTTAGTGTGTATGTGTGTGTGCACATGTGGGAATAAATAAGTGGATACATAGGGTGTGCGTGTTTGTATTTTAGGAATATTACAAAAGCATCCAAACTAAATACTGTACATTGACTTTATTAACTGCCACACAAAGCTTCCCTTCACCTTATCTGAAGCTAGAGACAGCAAAGCCACCAAAATGCACTCCACATCAAAATAACCTGCCCAAAAAGCAGAAGCATTCTTCACTACAAACACAATGTCCACACATCTCATCACAATCTGACTTTGATCTTTTAAAGCTCATTAGGAATATTCTGGGTTGTTTTAAACAAAGGCTGTTATTTTTTACTTGACTATCGTTCTAAAGCAGTTGCACAGAGAGTAGTGCCTTATCAGAATGATATAATAATTTATCAATCATATCCACAGAAATCATATCCCAGCTTGATCAGTTAGTTGGGCACATGCACAGATACAGGTGTGGAAGGGACACGTCATCTGTAAAGCACTGTTTACATATACTGTTGAGTTTGACAAACAAATGATAGTAATGCTTAACCAAATATTCCTCCACCTAGAAGTATTCCCACGAGAACAAACAGTGTCTAATATCTGCTTTAAAACCCTCAACCTATTTGTCTGGTAAGGTGGCATATTACTGTACTACTTTATTACAAACTGTCTTACAAAGAGAGGAGTTGATATTAGTGTTTGTGGTAATATAGTCCTTCTAGGGCTTTATGGGATTCTGGACATTACACAAGTATGAGAGTATTCATGTAGACTGAGCCATTCACCAGCAATAGCATAAACACACACACACACACGTGACTCATGTCAGAGGAAATGAAAAATCAGGAACTCGTCTTTTTGTCTTTTTAAATGCTGCTGCTAACACAATGCTATGCAAAACAGGCATTAAATATACATCACTCTTACGATTTGGTATTTGGACTGCTGTTTAGAGCATATATATTACCCTTTTCCCAATTACAGGTTTGAGAAATTTCAGCAAAGTGAAATTCAGACTCTGTAAAGCAAGGTGAAAAATACAGATTTGTGTGTGATCGTGAAGTTCTCCTGAGCATTGCAATTAATGAACTTTAAGCAGTCTTACATCGGAAATGACTATATCATTCTGGAATGTGTGTGTATATATATAAGCAAAAAATGACTCAAGCATTTAGCTGTTGAAATTTGACACTAGTTCAAAGTAATACAAAGTAGTAATTTTATTTAGTGAGTATGCATTAAAGCTGCAGTAGGTAACTTTTGTAAAAAAAATTTTTTTTACATATTTGTTAAACCTATCATTATGTCCTGACAGTAGAATATGAGACAGATAATCTGTGAAAAAAATCAAGCTCCTATGGCTCCTCCCCCAGTGGTCCTATTGACATTTGCAGGAATACATCGCTTCCGGTAAGAAATCAACCAATCAGAGCTGCGGTCCGTAACTTTTTTATGTGTTCAAAATTAGGGGTGCTCCGATCACGATAGGCCGATCGTTATGCGCATCTCGTCAGTAAAGCTGGTTCTCTAATCAGCGTTTAATTCCATCAGGTGTATGATTTCACATAGAGCAGCTGTTACTACACAGAGCCGTTGTTAATAGAGAAGATGCGCAAATCCACTTCATTTTCAGCGTTTTTTGGTGCATCTTCTCAGTTAACAACGGCTCTGTGTAGTAACAGCTGCTCTATGTGAAATCATGCACCTGATGGAATTAAACGCTGATTAGAGAACCGGCTTTACTGACGAGATGCGCATTAACGATCGGCCGATCGTGATCGGAGCACCCCTATTCAAAATTTACAAAATGTATATAATAAGCGAGTACACCATGAATCCATTTTCCAAACCGTGTTTTTAGCTTGTCCTGAATCACTAGGGTGCACCTATAATAAGTGTTTATATTCGAACTATTTTAGATTGCTTCGTGGGTGCCGCGGCGGAGTAACCCAGTACCTTTGTGATTCTTCATTGACATAAATAGAGAGAAGTAGTTCCGGCTACGATGTTCTTCCGCAAGACGCAAGCAGTTCTGTTTATTAACCGCTAGAGCATCAAAAGTTACCTACCGAAGCTTTAAATGATCAAACATGGGAGTAAAAACATATACAGTATGATAATTGCTGTTCTTTCTATTCATCTAAAAAAATAAAAATAGTTTCTCTGCAGCACATTTTCTGAATGATTTCTGAAGGATCATGTGACTCTGAAGACTGGAGATTATAATGATGCTGAAAATTCAGATCTGCATCACAGAAATAAATGGCAATCACTTAAAGCGGTTACATTTGAAAACAATAAGCTATTTTGTATGCCAGAATGTGTCAAGTATATTTTTTTCTCCTTACAAGGGAATCTAAATGTATTAAAAAGTATGCACAGGGAAAGAAAAATCTATTTAAAATCACAATCACCAAGTTAGAAATGAGATTAGGAGTGAGTGAACTACCAAAACTATTCCAAAATGAATATTTTATTCTGTTTTAAGTCTTTACCATGGCTAAAGATGCCGGAAAAATACAGTTTCAGTGCAAAACAAAAACTGACAATATACAGAATATTTGTTGGTGTTTTGATACGTAAGCTACCATAAAAAAAAATCTCTGTTTGCTGCTGAATGAAGGCCACTCTTCTCAGAATGTGCTCAATACTCTATATTCTAGATTTTCTGACCATTGTTATAATGAATATCCTTAAACACTAGTTACAGCTGCCATTCTTAAATTAAAAAAATGAATTCTTCAAATTGTGGAAAAATATAGTGCATAAAATCGAAGTGGCCACAAAGCTAAGTAGCACTGCAGAAATACACACAAAAAGCAGCTAAAACTATTTGCAAATACTAAAAAAATTGCTATACAGCAAGAGGCACAGAACGGTTTTGACATTAAAGCCTACCTCCGATGGTTAGAGCACTTAGACGTCTCTTGACATGAGCAAGGTCTGGAGAGGCCAAAGCAGGGAAGAAAAATCCACTGGGAGTTAGTGATTCCCAAATCCTCACAAAGATAATCCCAATGAGAGAGACTGACAGACGTTAAACTACAGCACGGCTGCACTAATCATATCTAAAGAGTCTCTTACTGAGGTCAACCACACATCTCAATATGGATTCCAGACAAAATACTTCTTTTCATTACTGAATCACACCAGGCACCAAACCAAGCAATTCCTGCAGCAGTCACAGTTTCAAGACCCATGATAAATCACAGCCTTCGTGACTGGGGAAGATCAAGCTGAAATTAAACCCCACACACTGCCAGGCAGAGCCAAGACTAGCTACAAAAAGAATAAACACTGTATTTTTAAAGAAAATGCTTATTTACAATAAAGATCATAATTTAGCTTTTGGGGTTATTTATTTTTACAGTGTAGTTTGTGCAAATGCTGGGAAACCTGGCAAGGGGGCTGAAAATATGGACTAAGGGTGCTTTCACACTTGGTTCACTTGCCTGGTCCGAACCAGAGTTCGGTTGCTCCTCCCTCCCCCTGCCCCCACTGGACTGTGTTCATATTATAATATCTGAGTCCGAACCGCGGTTTGCTTGCGTCATCAAGCCAGCAGCTTTTTACCCAGTTGCTTGGTAACGACAGCGCAGGAGAAGGCGGCAAATGCACTTTTATGAATTACGTTTTTGAACTGTTCGTTTTGTTGATAAAGCTTCGGTAAATAATGGCACTTGCACCCTAACAGGGTATGAAGTAGATCTAAAATGCTGCTTTTCAAGAAAGCAAACAAAATACTGTTTTTGGAAATTCCACCCTTTAAATGTGTCAGAACACCTTTAATGTATGTTCCCTTTATAAAAAGTGACAATGTCCAGAGTGGAAATGATTTTATGAGCTGTCATCTTACATACCGTATTTTTTGGACTATAAGTCGCATCAGTCCAAAAATACGTCATGACGAGGAAAAAACATATTTAAGTCACACTGGACTATAAGTCGCATTTATTTATAACCAAGAACCAATAGAAAACATTACCGTCTCCAACCGCGAGAGGGCGCGCTATGTTTTTAGTGTGGAGTACAGGAGCACTGAGCAGCATAGAGCGCCCTATCGCGGCTGGAGACGGTAATGTTTTCTATTGGTTCATTTCTCTCAGTTCATGTCAAATCTATTTTGATAGATGTAGGTATGAGCATATGTGATCATTTAATCACTGCACTTTTGTCCGTATTTTCTGGACTATAAGTTGCACTTTTTTTAATAGTTTGGCTGGTCCTGCGACTTAGTCAGGTGTGACTTATTTATACACACAAAAAGCACTGCCGAGTAGGGCTGTCAAAAAAATATTCTTTGAATTTTAAATAAAAATCTACATTCGATTGCAAAAACGTTGCATTCGAAATTTCAGGCGTGCATTAAGGAGGCTGCCTTATGAGCCCTGGGTATACTTCACAGTCCGTGCACCGTTCTGTCTCGCCAACAGCCGCGTCCGCACAACTTTCAAAGGCAGACGAGCTCGACACGCAGTCCCCACTTCTGTCTCATCATTCACCTGCAGACGGATGACGAAAATAATGTGGATGGCCAAAGTATATTCGACCTCTATCAGAGGCGCACGAGAGGCGATGAAGATGTAAGTGTCATTGCATCATAAGGTTTATGTTAGCCTATCCAGTTGAAACCGCTAGAAAAAAAAAAGACATCAACGTGGAGAAGATCTTGTTTACATCAAAAATGAAACCAAGCCGTTCAAACAGAACGCATATTTCACATTTTCTAGAGGGACACCATTGGACTCACGTCTCGTACAAGAGCCACATGTTTAGAAAGCCATGTAAAATGTAAGTTTAACTTTTTAAAAACATATCGAGACTTTATGGTGGGTTTTTGTTCCTCATCCCACTGAATCTCATTTTTAAATAAAAAAATGTATTATGTTTGACTGGCTTTCTGCTCTTTTTATTAACTATGCATGCATTCATGATGCTGCTTTGTTTAATAGTTAAGCAACTTAATTATAATTGGTTTATAAACCTTACTTTAAATATGTATTTTTTCCAAAGTCATGTTTTCTTATGCTTTGAATAAACGTGCATTAGTAATATTTTGCCCAATGCGCCCTCTTGTGGCCTTAGAAGAGAAGCCAAAAGCTTTTCTTCACCCTAAGTGAAATTATGCATTTTAAATTTGAATATAATTCGAATTTTGATAAAGTACAAAATTTGAATTTAGTTTTTTATTTATTTTGACAGCCTACTAACGGTGTTTACATGTCAACATAATACAGCTTTCAGTCTCATATTCTGTACTTAATACATTTATGTTCATACATTTAGTTTTTGAAGAGAGTGACTGCTACATTTCATAACCGCAACAAAAGTTTGTATTTACTGTTTATAAACTGGGCACAGATTAAACTCATAACAGTGTCTGGGTGAAACATAATCCAGATGTTGGTTACACAGGTGTTTCTGCATTAGTCTCAGAGGGAAATAAAGGAGCAGAGACGGCATCAGGGTTAGCAAACTACTTGGCAAAGCTTAGCAGTGAGAGGAGAGAAAAATAAACACTTTCACCATTTTACATTTGATCAGCTTCAGGTATCGGTTTAATCTTTCGCCAACCAGCTATAAAACGATTACTACATATTAATATATAGTATTAGAGACACACATTTTCATTAAAATGTTATCACACTAGTCAAATTAAATTAGTGTATTAACCCTTTCAATAAATGACTGCCAATAACAGACGAGATGCAACTATTAGAAATTCTGGAATCTGAGGATGCAAACAATAATAATAATAATAATAATAATAATAATAATAAATAATAATAATAATAATAATAATGATGAGAAAATCCCCTTTGATGTTGTCCAAATGAAATCTTAGCAATGCATATTACGAATCAAAAATTAAGTTTTGATATATTTATGGTAGGAAATTTATAAAATATCTTCATGGAATCTTCTCTTTACATAACATCTTAATGATTTTTGGCATAGTTTTTATTTATTTATTATGTTGACCCATACAATGCATTTTTGGCTATTGCTATAAATATATCTGCGCTACTTAAGACTGGTTTTGTCCTCCAGGGTCACATATTAGACGAAAAATGTAAAATTATGGGCTAGCTTTACTAACAGCTTTCCCCAGTTCAAACCGTTTTTCGGTGTTAAAACATTTCTGTCAGGATATGTAAATGACATGCGCCAGGGTTCTTTAATTTGCACTTTGTCAGTAAATACCCCGCAAAAATTTCCATGCTCATCTGTGCCGTTTTTGGTAAATCTGGTCCTTAGAAATGATGCCTTGGCAACTAACTGAAAGTTTAACTCTGGTACAGAACAGCACAACATATTTTAACTGGAATGACATGTTGATGTAATCAGTGTAACAGGTGATGAAATGAATCGATCTATTTGTATTCATAACTACCACTGAAGTAAATGATACTTAATAATACTCAAGGTAACTAACAGCAGAATATAGGATGTGTTTACATGGCAACATAATACAGCTATCAGTCTCATATTCTGTACTTAATACATTCATGTTCATACATTTAGTTTTTGAAGAGTGTGACTGCTACATTTTAGAACCGCAAATTTTAAACTGCATTCTTAGCAAACCTGCGCCGACAGCTATTTGTTTTTACTGTGAGAACTGATATTGACTTTGCCATCTTTGATAATGTCATTATGGTAACCTGAGAATATGGTGCTGAACTATTGACATTGGGATTAATTTATTTACCAATCGCTAAATGACGCTCTAATATTTGTTAATTATTAAACTACTTATTGAAAAAGAATCAAGAGATTAATTGATTTAATCTGTCTCATTTGCATTCTCCTCAAAGTATTCTCTCTATGGTCATAACAGTCATTAATTTGTACAGATGTCTGATGGAGAAGAATATAAAAACCTTAAATAACTGTTTGCATGTGAATCAAGAGGTTTATACTTTCGACTACAGTCTGGCATCAGACCGCTGATGGCTCCTATAAGAGTTTCTGTATCATCTAGCATTGGTCCACGATGGATATAAGTACAAATGTAAAATGACATGGTGTCTGGAAACCAGCAACCACATCAAAACGAACCTCTCCAGCAGAAGAGTGTGCAGAAAATAGAAGGTTTGCTTGTGAGCTTGTAACGGCAAGGTCAAAACATACTAGCAAGCCAATCTCTACAAAGACTGGTCTAGCAAAGCACATCATTCCAGCCACCTCAAGCGTGATAATACACAGGAAGGGGCGGAGCTGCTATCTTAAAGTGCTGTATAGCCTTCTCCTTTTGTAGAAGCCAAATACAGTGCTGCAGGCCTTGATCACAGCAAACCCAGAATAACGACAGGCAGTCTTAATTTATATATATATATATATATATATATATATATATATATATATATATATATATATATATATATATATATATATATATATATATATATATATAAAAAAAACTCTAAAACTGCTTTCCAGAAAAAGTTGATGCATTTCTTCAATCATGAATTTAACACATAATTCTGAATAAGTTATTAATGGGGAGCTGAGATCCAAATCACCAACCTTCATGGAAAGCAGTTTCTAGAGTCCTAACCCAGACTTGGTGGACATTCATAATTCCTCACCGAGTTTATCCGATGATGTAATAATGTCATTGGGAACGCACGAATCCAGATCAGCATCCATAATCCCAAGAGGGTCCAGCTGAGCCACATGGTGACCACGTATCTACAGGAGACAAGAGGTCCCCCCACAAACATGGGAGCCGAGCGCAAAACCACCCACAAGGAAAGATATAGAAGAGGGGAGGAAGAGGGCACAGAAGAGTGCAGAGCAGCAAGAGAAAAAGAAGGTTGAGGTGATAGAGCAAGTGTGATTGAAGATGAAATTAAAGTGTTGGGTTGGGGCATAAGAGTTGAAAAACAGGGGAAAGAGGAAATGAGAGAAAGAGGGACAGATAAAGGGAAGGGGAAAGCAACAATCACACAAAACAGGCTCATTAATGTTGGTCTGTTGAGCTGTAGGGGACAGAAAACATTTCTCACCAACATGCTGGAACCCAGTAGCTACTGGGGACTCGTCAAAATTTACACAACTGATGCCAAGAGGGTCGAGGCTTGCATTGTGATGCCCCATTACCTGGAAACAGGGCAACAGCAGTCACAAGACATCAGGAGTTCACTAAGCAGATCCCTTGACTGTGAATTGAGCCCAATCTTTCACAAAGTCACAAATGTGAGTTGTGAAACGATTCAACCAAATTGAGGTATAGCACAATTTGGCATTTTCAATCAAATGGGACTATCTGCTAGAGGTCGAACAATATATAATTTAACCGATTGATTGACACATTTATAGAACCATTTATTTGCTTTATGAAACTACAGGTTATTGGAAAAATCAGCTGTGATAGTTGGTGAACCTGATCATTTGTTTTAGTGTTTCTGTTTATGCATGTTTTTATGTGACCTGTGCCTGAGAATTATTATTAGCACTGTGCAATAAAATAAAAGTCAAGGATGGAAACTGTTCACCTGTCATTATAATCCAGCATTGAAAATAAAATGTTAGTTATGATTTGTGCAGACCCAGCAAGCTAATATTTTTCTTTGTAATTTCATGACAATAAACAAAAATGTCAGTCTGATAAAGTTACAGTCATAATTATTTTAGCACTAATTAATTATAATGCAAAAGCTGAAAGTTTTCATTCATATTTCTTTATTACCGTATTTGAAACTATCGACTAATAATCAATTATTGGATATATTTTTCACCTCAGTTATCGGCAAACCCCAACACTAGTCGACCTCTGCTATCTGCTTAGTGAATGTTCTCCTGTAACCTCAAAAAGCATCTCTTTTACTTAATTTTTTTCAACATGGATCTCTTACCTTGTTAAAGGTAAACTTGTTAAAAGGCAGCACTGAGATCTAAATTTTAAGCCAATATTTTTAAAGAAACAACTGCACAGGGTTTTTTTAATCTGTGTGTGTACCTGATAGGCCCTGATGAGGGACTGGACCGCCAGATGGTCTTCCACGAGTTTCTCCACATTCGGCTGAGCCCCCACCAGAGACTGGGCCTGAGCGAGCCCGGCCAGACTCACTCCCATCGGAGGAGGACTCTGGTAGGCTGATCCCGGGGGGGCACCAGCATTAGCATTCCTGAAGAAAATGTCCCAAGACTGGAGAACAGAAAAAGAGCAAGCTTTTAGTCCCTTTAGGTAGTCAATAATGGTAAATTGTACCGTATTTTCCGGACTACAAGTCGCACTTTTTTTCATAGTTTGGTTGGTCCTGCGACTTATAGCCAGGTGCGACTTATTTATCAAAATTAATTTAGAACCATGAACCAAGAGAAAACATTACCGTCTCCAGCCAGAGGGCGCTCTATGCTGCTCAGTGCTCCTAAGGTCTACACTGAAAACAGAGCGCCCTCTCTACGGTAATGTTTTCTCTTGGTTCTAAATAAATGCGACTTATAGTCCAGTGCAACTTATATGTTTTTTTCCTCGTCATGACGTATTTTTGGACTGATGCGACTTATACTCAGGTGCGACTTATAGTCCGAAAAATACAGTAATCAATAGCATAAAAAAAAACATACTGAACTGGATATATTACTAAAATAATTTTGAACAATCTCTAATAAAGCAGACACAAATCCAGAGGTCTAAAACCCTTTTACTGTACATGGTATAAAAGTTTGGAGTGTTTCACAGTAACAAAAACAGTGAGAACAAAAAAAATACAAAATAAAAACAATACAATTTGGCTAATTTTCACCAAATTAAACATCTGTGGAATACATAAATGGGTTTATATTATTTTTTTAACATGACCCAACTATAAAACATGTCTACTGCTGGCCATTGTAAGCAACACTGGAACTATTGCTCATATTTAAGGTCAGGGACGAAGGATGAGTAACAATGAGTATTGAGTAGCTTATCCAGTAGCATTTGTGCTACAGACACAGGTGGATGTATCAGTCTTTAAATCATGTTAGGATTAATATTAAATACAATATTTCAAGGATCTATATATATATATATATATATATATATATATATATATATATATAAAATAATTAAAATAACCCTCACAATTAGAGTAGAGTCAGAGTGAGAACGGTCATTCTACTTTTTGTGTTTCTAAATGCCTTACCAATACAATGTGAAGTTGAATAAGATGTTCAGGGTTTGTGGTCCCGATGATCTATCATAATTGAGCTGGAAGTTCACAATTCATTCACATTCATATAGACACGGTTTTGTTCTAAAGCATATGTACATTTACACATAATATTGATAATTGCAGTAATGATGATGTCAGATCCTTTTGAAAGGTATATGAAATGGATGTCGTTATCGTATTAATGATTTTTAACTAGAGTCAAATTTCACATGACGACAAAGCTTGTCCTTGTTTTGTATGGTGAACAATTCTATGAGACTCAGCATTGTGTTTGCAGTGACAACTAACGACTCTAAACAGGTGTGGGTTGACACTGTGATTTGGACTAAACAAACTCAAAGCCTATCACAATAAAGAAGATCTGCTTGCAATTCAGCTCCAAAGTTATAAGACAAAAGCCCTCTACAGGTATGGGTTTGGTGAATAATTTTCTGTGACCCCTCCTAGTTTGTGATTTTTAAATAAACCAGTTTGATTTCCATTTGGCAGTTATCATGGATCTGAACAATTCTACTCAAAGCCCGGGACACACCAAGCAGACAATCGTCCGTTTGCCATCATTGAGCCACGGTCGGGCTAGTTTGTTTGGGGTGTTCCACCTGTTGGCTCTCATCAGGCTAACAAAGGCAGCAGTTTCCCCGATTCAACATGCTGAATCAGCGCCGGGGACATCGGTGAAAGTGAGAGCTCTGATTGGATGTTAAGTTTAGTGAACGAGTCAGTGCAGAGAATTAAAGCAAAAATGCTGAAAACAAGCATGTGAATGAAGGCGGTACAGACAGAAGGCTGTTTAAATGTTACGTGATCTTTCCCAATCATTCTAATACTCGAATGTTTTCATTACAACATGAGCCCCTTAAAATGATTAAAGTTATTAACGTTACTCATATTCAAAATGATAAGCAAGAGCTGCTTTGTGTACATTATGTATAACTGCGTTTATCTCGTATATCTTTTATCAGCACAGCTTTTTGGTCTGATGCTGCAGATGCGAGGTGACAACACCGTTGGCTTTCATCGCCACTAGTTCCTAGAAGTTGGCTTGGTGTGTGCCGGCCTTAAAGGTCTTATTCACTGCTGGCAATATTGGCTTTTAATAAAACATTTCTGTCTATATTAGTAGAGAGGTGATTTTTTTTTTATTGGGACTAGATAAAGTAAATGTAGTCATGGAGGGCACTGTCCTGCAGAGTTTAGCTCCAACCCTAAAAAAGCTCACCTGCCTGCTGCCTTCTAGTAATCCTGAAGATCTTGATTATCTAGTTCAAGTATCTGACATACCCTTTTACCTAAAAGGTTAGGTACAACACCCATAATGCATGCTTTGTGTTTACATTTATGCATTACTCGCTTATAAGGCAGTTTAAGGTTAACAACACCAAGACAGAATAATATAAGATGGGGTAACTCAAAAAAAAAAAAGTTGCAACTTAAATAAAAACTACAGCAGCGAAAACCAAAACATAAAACCTTCAGAACCTTAGTGAATGTCTGATCTAGAAGGGGTGATCTATTTGGCATCATGATTTTTTTATATTTGTACTTGAAATAAGAAAAAAATACTTACGATAATAAGAAAATAATTTTTTTGCAGCATGCATTAACGAATTAAGTATTTAAACATCGCCTGCACTTAAAAAAGGGGGAGGAGACTGAATGAAACTTTGGGTTTACTGAAGAAAGGTTCAGAGGTTTATAAAGTAAGTTACCATGGGAACTAATTCGGAGTATAAGTTACCTCTCTTTCAGAAATGGGCTCGACTTACCCTGCTTTCTTGGGATTGACAAATCTCCCATTCTGAAATGGAAAACCCAGAGTTTCCCCTCAATTCAGGGTTAACATACTCCGTTTTCACTTAACCTCCTTTCTCATCAAATGTAAGGCTTTTTAAGACAAGTAAATACAGTTTTAATAATAAATTGAAGGGAACACAATGCATTAATATGTTCTCTAAATGTACAGGTGCTGGTCATATAATTAGAATATCATCAAAAAGTTTATTTCACTAATTCCATTCAAAAAGTGAAACTTGTATATTATATTCATTCATTACACACAGAAAACACAGTGGACCAACACCAGCAGATGACATGGCTCCCCAAACATCACTAGCCGTGTTTCCACTATCGAGCTAAGACCGGGAGTGCTAGTGCGTGCCAGGGCCAGTCGCGTTTCCACTGTCACTTCCGGGGCTTGATCGTGCCTCGCCGGGGCTTCCTGGGGGCCAACGGCCAGGGTTTTTTGGCCCGACGAAAACCTTGGGCCAAAGCGGGCCAGCTGGGGCTAGAGGCGGGGTTATGAACAAAGGCGGGGTTTCTCCGTGTCTAGAGAGCATCAGCGCGGGTCATTTCAGAAAGATAACAGCTTTAACACCAGTATTAAAGACGTTTTAAAATAAGTTGAGATCAAAACTCACTCTTAGTTAGCAATAAGTGTTTGAAATAACTTGATCCGATGTGGATTATAATCACTAAACAAGGCAGAAATATTTATAAGCGATGTAAAAGACTATGCCTGCTAAACATTAACGTTACCATAGTAAACATGGTAAATATGACTGCTTGGAGAAATCATACGTCAGCTTCTTATTCTCTATCACAATTGTGTATTTATTAAGTAACATTTTATTTGTCGTCTCGTTTCGTGAGTTTAGCTCCACGTTGCAGATCACCAAAATATAATGATTTTTGTTTGGGAGCTTTTATAAAAATAGAGAGTCTGCGCTGAGGATCATTTCAGAAAGATAACAGCTTTAACACCAGCATTGAACACTTTTTAAAATAAGTCAAGCTCAAAACTCACGTTCAGTCAGCAGCGAGTGTTTGAAATAACTTGATCTGATGTGGATTATAATCACTAAACAAGGCAGAAATATTTCTAAGCAATGAAAAAGATATGCACGCTAAACATGTTACCATAGTAAACATGGTAAATATGACCGTTTGAGGAAATCAGACGTCAGCTTCTTATTCTCTATCACAATCGTGTATTTATTAAGTAACTTATATTATCTGTCACAAGCCTCGTCTCGAAAGTTTATATCACGCTGACTATCTAAAAGAATATAGCCTAATAATGTTTTTTGTTCGGGAGCTTACAAAAATAGAGATATTATCATTCATTCTAAATGTGACGGCTACTGTGGCTAATAAACAGAAACAGACTCGACTGAATAAGCAGGCTATTTTCATGAGCGTTAAAAATAAATTAAATAGAAATTAGTGTATTTATGTGTGATTAATTTTGAGTCCTGATCAATTAAATCAATATGATCAATGTATCACTTATTCTATAGTTAAAACATCGATGCTTTTGAATTTGAATATATAACAAAGCATGCAAACAAACTGCCGCTTTTATCATGTTCGTTTTGTGATCGCACATGTTCCAGTGACTTATTTCTTAGTTTTCTGATAACTTCTCTTTGTTGGTGAAATTTTGAGGTTGCATGACGTTGTTCTGAGCGGCGTGTAAAGGGCATGTTTTAGTGACGTGCAGCGGTGCTTCAAGCTCCACTGTGGAAACCCTGCGCTATTCTGGTCTCGGTGCTACTGGCCCGGGGCTATGAGCCCCACCCGGCCTGCTTTAAGCCCTGGCTCGCACTGGCCCGACAGTGGAAATGCGGCTACTGACTATGGAAACTTTACACTGGAACTCAAGCAACATGGATTGTGTGTCTCTCCTCTCTTCCTCTAGACTCTGGGAACCTGACTTCTGCAGGAAATGCTAAATTTACTTTCATCAGAGAACATAAATTTAGACCACTCAGCAGCAGTCCAGTCCTTTTTGAAGCGAGACTATTCTGATGCTGTCTGTTTGTTCAAAAGTGGCTTGACACAAGGAATGTGACAGCTGAAACCCATGTCTTGCATATGTCTGTGCATAGTGGTTCTTGAAGCACTGACTCCAGCTGCAGTCCACTCTTTGTGAATCTCCCCCTCATTTCTGAATGGGTTTTGTTTCACAATCCTCTCCAGGTTGTGCTTATCCCTATTGCTTGTACACTTTTTTTTCTACCACATCTTTTCCTTCCCTTCACCTCTCTATTAATGTGCTTCGACACAGAGCTCTGTGAACAGCCAGCCTCTTTTGCAATGACCTTTTGTGTCTTGCCCTACTTGTGCAAGGTGTCAATGGTCGTCTATTGGAAAACTGTCAAGTCAGCAGTCTTCCCCATGATTGTGAGCCTACAGAGCTAGACTGAGATACCATTTAAAGGCTTTGCAGGTGTTTTGAGTTAATTAGCTGATTAGAGTGTGGCACCAGGTGTCTTCAATATTGAAACTTTTCACATTATTCTAATTTTCTGAGATACTGAATTTGGGATTTTCCTCAGTTTCAATGATGAACATAAAAATTAAAAGAAATAAACATTTGAAATGTATCAGTCTGTCTGTAATGAATGAACATAATATACAAACATCACTTTTCGAATGGAATTAGTAAAAATAAAGCAACTTTTTGATGATATTCTAATTATATGACCAGCACCTGTAAATGTCTAGGGAGCACACAATGAGTTATAAACCAATCAACATTATTTTTAATTTAAAAAAAAAAATTTTTAATAGCTCGGACTAATCGAATATGGAGATAAAATAGGGCTGGCAGATTAATCGAAAAGTAATCGAAACCGAAATTCAGAACCTCTGACCGACGTAATTTTCCCATGTTGGTTATTTCGTTTTTTAAATCCTGTTAATACTTCCCCCTTAAAAGCATACTACCGCGTGTGTAGCCACATGACTCTGCCCCATCCAGTCAGTGGAATAAAAGCAAAACACTGAGGTGAACGCCGGTTCAACACACAGTGATGGCCTTGCATCTTCACTAAACTTTGTCAGTTGTTATTTGTTTTATGGTTTGGACATTCAAGCGATTAGATGTGTATTATATCGAGCTACCATGTTAGTGCTAGGGCTGTCAAAAACAAAAAAGTAAAATTCCACATTCATTGTAGGTGTCCGTTAAGGAGGCAACTTTAAGGCCCGCCTCGGGTATACTTCACATTCAGTGTTCTGTCCCGTCTCACACAGCTTCATCCGCACAGCTTTCAGAAGGCGGACGAGCTTGACGAGCAAGTACCAATTCTGTCATAATTCACCTCGTTCGCTGTGGACAGTTGCGCACCCTGTCCGCGTGCAGGCACTTTTTGAGACTGCGTGGACGGATGCTCGGCTGTCCATGAGCCCTCTTGGTGCCGAAAATTACATAATGCGGATGGTCAAATTATACTTCGTCCTTTATAAGTGGAGCCTGAGATGCAAAGAAAATATAAAAGTGTCATTGCATTAGGAAACAAAGCCATTTACAAAAAAATGCATATTTCAAGCATTTTCTAGAGAGGGACGTCTTCTATTACCCTTATCTCACGTGTTTAGACAGCCATGTAAAATGAAGGTGGGTTCAGTTTTTTTCATAAAGATTTTTTGAGACTTTATGGTGGGTTTTCCCCATCCCACTGCATCTTATGTTTAATGTTATGTTCGTAATCGAGGTAAAATGTTCAATTAATCGAGGTTTTGATTTTGGGCCATAATCGTCCAGCCCTAAAATAAAGTGTTTTTGTTCCTCAAAACATTTATCTTGTTTTCAGAGAAAAATGACAAATGAAAAACAAATAAACATAAATTTGCCAATGGGTTTAGAAAAAAAAAGGATACTCTGCCCCAAAACTGAAATTTTGTCATTAATCACCTACTCCAATGTCATTTCAAACCCGTAAAAGCTTTAAGTCATTTTTTTTTCTTTGTGTACAAACAGTATTCTCGACACTTCATAATGTTACGGTTCAAACACTGATGGCAGATGGACTATTCTGACAATGACTTTCATACTTTTCTGGACCGTGACAGTGTAACTTGGCAGTCTATGGGACAGTAGTGTTGGGCGATGTGGTCATTTTTCAAATCGTTATATCAACAGCCTGTGAAATCGACGATACACAATATTATCATGCATGAGTGGAGCAAGAGAGAGACTCCGTTCTTGTCATAGCATAACTGTTTGGTGTTTTAAAACACGCAGGTGCGCGAGATAGAGACTATGAAATGTTTTACAAAATCAGTCAACGGTGAAAATCAATGGTAGATTTTAAGGTCCAATAGTTTAACACTAATACTGGACATAAACTAACACATTAAATATAAAGTATTCAAAACAGGTAAGTTAATTTTTTTTAACGAGTTGTCGGAGTCAAAGTGTTACAAATTCACCGACTACATGCGCGCAAGCGCACGTGTGTTTGTGTGTGAGAAATGCGGTGCTGAAGTGAAATAGCTGGAGAGTTTGATAGCCGAATTATAATAGGCCGCCTAATAAAAACAAAAAGTTATTATTATTAATATTTAATACATTAATAGGAGAATGAGGCTTATATCGTCTTGACTATCGATAGAGACATCTGCTTATGTTGATATCTCGAACTATCGTCAATACACGATACTAAAGACTCATCTGCTTATCTTGATATCTCGAACTATCGTCAATACACGATACTAAAGACTCATCTTTTTCGCCTGCACTTAACCTACTAACACCAGTACTTTTCCTTTTCTTTTTCATTTAATAAAAAAAATGGCTATGCATTCTATACTAGACTAACTGAGACTTGTCATGGCACTTGTATACTGTTGTTGTTCTCTTGTTGACCTGAATGCT
The DNA here is from genome assembly GCF_003368295.1 of Carassius auratus. Lineage (NCBI taxonomy): Eukaryota > Metazoa > Chordata > Actinopteri > Cypriniformes > Cyprinidae > Carassius > Carassius auratus. Next base: position 13,222,997 of record NC_039250.1, read on the forward strand.
TCTATTGTTCTCATTTGTAAGTCGCTTTGGATAAAAGCGTCTGCTAAATGATTAAATGTAAATGTAAATGTACTATCGTCTGTCTGCACAACCCTAGTCACAAGCCTCATCCAAATGATCTTAAATTGTGTTCTGAAGAAGAACAAATCTTTTACAAGTTTGGAACATCATGGAGGTAAGTGATTAAATTGTTATTTTTGGGTGGAGTATCAGAAAAACAAGTTTTCATTTCCCATTGACAGATATTTGTTCTTGTTTCAAATATAAACTCTTATAAACTTAATTTCACTTCGTTCATTTCTCAGAAAACAAGACTTAATATCTTACTTTTGCCTCTCAGGTACATGTATCTTGATTTAAGGTGGTTTAGATATTTGTACTGGAAAACATAAATACTCAAGTAGATACTATCTTTATAAATTTAAGACTTATCGCTCTGATTTAACACCTTTAAGGCCAAAATAAAAATGTTCTAAACTCGATTATTCTAAAATAATGTGATGTATTGCAATCTTGTAACACAATGCCATAATTAAAACTGAATCCAAGAATATGTAATTGCCAGCAAGACAGGGGACATATCCATACACAGAACACTGAGCAAAACATTAACCCAAGATATCCTGGACCTTGTACTCACTGTTGACCGGTGAAGGTGGTTATTATAAATAAGGGGTTATTACATAAAACCTCATTAGAAGTACATTGGGTGAAAACAACTAAACACTCAAAGACGGCGCTGTGTGTCACTGTGTCCTGGAACCGGGACACTCGTGACCGCTCTAAAAATACTACAGGGATCCCAGTAATGTGACCTTACACATACAAGTTGCAACCCACCATCTGCAGACAGACGGAAACTCAGTGTATACTTGCATGTATTAGAATCGTTTTTGGCATTGTTATGATGAAACGCCCCAAACTTTTTTCTTAGGGACTGGGTTAAAGAAATGTTAAATAGAAATTGGAAACAGTCAGGAGGACATGACCACTGGCACTGAAAAAGAGGTCTCTTCATTCCTTCTTCCCATAATCCACCTGCACGTCCTCTGCATCTTACCTTGTGCACACTCTTGGGATTCTCCAACCAAGCATAGTACATCTCCTCGACATAGTTAGAGCTCGTTCCGTTCAGAAACGGCTCTGCGGCCACCGGTGCCGTATAGCACCTGAATGGCTGAAACGTCCTAGGGGTGACCGCTGGCCTCTGCTGTGACAGATTTTTAGCAGTCTGTGAGGCCGTGATCGGCCGGAGCCGTGCCGCACAAGTCCTTAAGCGGTGCATCGCAGTCTTTTGAACAAGCGCCACCCACACTCACAAGTTTCTGGATGTCCCCAGATGTGTCACCTCCTTCTTTAGCTCAAACGGAAAAGATGTTTAAATTTCCTGGGGTTAGAATGGATAGTTCCAGAAACGTTTGAATCCTATCTGTGGTTTGTACTCTGAAAAAAGAAAAGGAATAGACAGTCAGATATGCATTAAAAAGTCAGATATGCATTAAAATGCCTTATGCGTTCATTCCCTGAGTATCACATGAAGGTTTTAATTTGATTTTTAGTGCAAAAGAAACCGTTATAATCAGGTACAACAGGAACTGGAAATCATCATCATCAAAGATCTTCATACAGCTCAGAACGTACTCATTTCATATCTGTTTGCAGTTTTGTGCTTTACGTGGCATAATGGCTGCTTGTAGAGAACAGACAAAGGTCAAAGAGCTAGTCAAGCTCCTGATAAAGACCATGAGCTCCAAAGCATTCATCTTTTTGAGAAACAGAGCCAAATGTCTTGTAAACTGTAAAAAGATTGGTGTTTTTGAAAATGTGTCAGAATGGTTTTGGCTGGAGTACACTGAGTCACACAGAAATGATAAATATAGAAAGAGTTCATTGAATGATGAAAGAAAGTATGAGTGAACTTTCAATGTATTTTTCACCCAATTGATATGAGCCACTTTGCAAATAAACAAGATCATAACTCAGATAACAGTGATATAACGGAGGTCACGATTACTTTTGATTGTTGTACTTTTGACACAGGAGAGGTTTGATTTTACATTTTCACTAATGCATAGAAATAAATGAGGGTCAAAGGTGAGTTTATTTTCATCACTCAAAAACATAATACAGACTATATGCTAAACAGAGTTAAAAACATCCTTTATCACATGACTAACTCTGATATGTATTTTATAACAATCTACACATCTGTCACCAGGATTGTAGAAAACACGTGTGATCAAGATTACATAACATTTAATGCGTGTTACACTATGTACCCTTGACTTATTTCATATTGCTGGCATCATTAAATTAATATTTTAACACAACATGTCGTATCTATGCAACTTTGTGAGGAGTTTTTATTCGCGTTTAATCAAAGCATTGACTTTCCTTCATTCCTAAGAAATAAATCACACCCGCCGCTACTGTAATAATCTGAGCTAAGTTCTACTTCATGAAAACGAATAACTGTTAGAGTTGTTCTTTTCCGCTAAAAGGAAACTGGTCTGAACATGTGGTTGGAATAAACATGGACCCCTTCTCTCCCTCCACACGCCTATGTTTTGACCTTGCGTTCCACTCCCCTTGATGAGCCGTCGAACACCGCCCGCCCACTGCACTGATTCAGCGCGCTCATTGGCTGAAGACTCCTAACCCCGCCCACCGGACATACCTAGTGGAAGGCTAATGGAGACACGGGGTGTCAATCAATATGTCCTTTCGCTTAACATACGAGTCTAATGAAAATATTAGCAGCCCATGCTAACCGTCAAAGCAGAGGCCGATATTGGAATCCAGTCATGTAACTTTTAAATCTTATTACTACGCTGTTATTTTGTGGGACAGTTACACGTACCTATTTAATGAATAAAAACACAATATAAACGTCTTTCTGTTGCTATCCGCGATACATTGAACTAGCAACAATAATGAGCTAATTAAAGGTCGCTTCAGGCACGGAGTTTTGCAATTAGATATCTTAGTATCCTTTAGCCAGTGGACTGACACGTAAATACCTAGTTATGTCATCAAATACCAGGTATCTGTGTCACACTAAACAAGAACACGCTACCATGCTAATTTGAAGAAGTGAAGAGAGAAACGCGCCTTCTCGTTGGTTCTAATGTCGACGTTGTACTCAAGCATCCATTTAACGGCGGATGTGAGTGTATACGTACAAGAAAAAGAAACACTTACTTGTTCAAGCAGCCTTTGTGAGCTGGTCGTGCACCGGAGATGGAAACGGTTCCGCTGAGCCCCGCTCGTGCTCGAGAGACTGACGCTAGAGAAGAGAACACTAGAAGCAGAACCGTTCCGTCATCAAGAACGTCAACCGCTCAGTTCTGACGTCACGTCGAGATTTGGCGCGCTATTTTGACTCGCAGTGAAGTCCAACTCATTCCCAGTTCCCACTAATCGGTTCTTTCGAGCTGTTCTTGGCAAACAACCAATTAAATTCGATTCAGCAGTTATTAAATATCTAATATCTAAATATTAGATGGAAATGCTATAATGCTAATAATAATAACAAAACAACACTGAAAATTTAAAGTATTTTCTCACAAGCCTTTTCCATTTACACCTACATTTTTTATGATCTATGAAAAATACATTTTCAGTTAACATGACACCGATTTATGGAAAAAAATCAGGCTCAAACAATATTTGTGTATGAATTATATATCGCAAGTCCAAAGATTTAATACTTTGCATAGTGCAAAAGTTCTTGCTTATTTCTATGCTTATGTATGATGAGAGTGCTGTAGTATCAGTCAGGCAGACCATCTTATTTGCAATCTGTGCAAATTATATTTTAAATACACTTTACAGCATAATTAAAAACATACCAGTGATTTTTATTGTCATATGCAAAAACGGAAAACATCACCACCACACTGAAGGTAGCTCAAAATAAACCCATCCTGCACAAGTCCATCCTTGATCCATAAAGCATCAGTAAACCAGAATCCACAACTGCTTCCAGCTGCAAGACCCGTCATTACACACAAATGGAAATGCAGTGCAAGAAGGGAGCAATCTATCATTCATTCAGTCAATCATACAGATTAACATAATACACAGATGTAAAATAACACTCGTTGTTATCAAACATGTATTGTATGGCACTTGGCTGATTTTGTTATGACGGAAATGTCCTAGAGTGAGGATACTGTCCAATGTGCTCTACAACAGACACATTACAGCGGTTTGTTTGAGGGTGCTTGACTTTATACACATACTCTACCTCTTGTGGTATTAAGAGGTCTATGAAACATGCAAAATGGTCTTTTTGAACTTATTTAACAGTTTCAGCAAGGAAGAGATCTGTGTCAGTGGCATAGTATGTGATATCATGCATAAAGTCATGTAGCCCTTGAAAACTATAGGAGAAAAGCTTCTGTTTTGCTTTCATTGTTATTGTCTGTAGTCAAGTAAAATCATGTTAACACCACAATGAAACCAGCAGTCAAACAAAGTGTCACAAATCAGTCATTTTCAAAAACAAGTTCTCATCTTTACTCGGTTTTTACCTCGGCGGGGACAGAATTTCACTTGGCAAATAAAGTAAAAAATAAACTTTCTATAAAAGTCATGTATAAATGAAAGTACATGTATGTAAATTAAACTATGTATAAATGCTAAAATCTCTGTGTTGGGTAACAACAGTTTCAAATGAAAATGTACTTGTCCCTTGGGGGGGGGGATGCGAGGTTGAATGTGGTGTTCAGAATATATTATGCACCAAAAAATGGGGGGGGGGGGGGCAGAGGTTGAATGTGGTGTTCAGAATATATTTTGCACCAAAAAAAGGGGGAAACAAATGAACATTTTAAAGCCGGCCTATGATAAAAAGGGTCTCGGTACATTCCTACAAACAGTGGATATTACTGAAGTGCAATCAGTCGCAGTGGTCCTATATAGCACATAAGAATTGTAACACAGTTAAGAAGATCGGTGTGTTGCCATAGACATCTTTCGTCGGGTGACAGGTGTTTAATTAGCTAAAGAGTTTTCTCGCTCCCATCATGCACTCTGTGATGTATTGCGAGTGGAGGTTTCTTTCGCAACAGCGACCGTCTCTGGGTTTGATTGACAGTTGACAGCTGTTTGCAGACGGAGGGGGAGATTAGAGAGAGTGGGAGTGACCAGCTGATTCCTCCTCGACTCCTCCCACTCCTGTCCATCCCAGACAGAAATACAACTGTCAGTCCGATGTGTGTTGTGTGTTATACTGGGGGTGCAGGCGCTGGTCTTTGAGGCATCATATGTTTGGGGGGAGCAGGTGGTCTGTGGAGGGAGGACAGAGTATAGGACTCAAGTCAAGTCAACATTTCAAAATGCTTGGAATATTACAAATCAGCAACTTATGAGGTTTTATGATTAGGATGCTATTTTAAAAGACAGCAGTTGTAATCTATTTTTCCTGTGATGCAAAGCTGAATTCATAGCATCATTACTAAATGGGTATTACTTTTGTGATGCATTTTCAGCATTCTTTCATAGTAAGAGAGGTCAAACGAACAACATCTCTCTCGCACTCTTTTTTTTTTTACAGAATCATGTAACATTATTCATGTATTTACTGTCACTTTTAAATGATTTAAGGATGTGTCCTTACCGTGCTAACGGAGGTGGTGGTGCTCTTGTTGTGTAAGATGGCACAGATGCTGATTTATTAGTCTGAACCACCTGTGAAGAGACAGAGACTTGTGTTACTGCTGATGAAACATGTGGAAGACAGGTAACTACCTAAATAAAGCTTAAAATGAATTTACATCAGACAGAATTAAAGGGACAGTGTACCCATAAATTAAGATTCTGTCTTCATTTATTCACCCTCAAGTTGATGGTACCCATTGACTTCCATAGTATTAAAGAAAAATGTCAGTGGGAACCATCAACTGTTTCATTACAAACATTCTTTAAAATATCTTTATTTGTATTCAACAGAACAAAGAAACTCATACAGGTTTGGAATAACTTCAGGGGGAGTAAATATAGACAACATTTTCAACCCTTTAAATTTTTGTT